>NC_036164.2:310000-620000 GCF_900002375.2 Plasmodium berghei ANKA
CTTTTTTTAATATTATGCTAAAAAAATATGTGCAATATAGTATATTAGTTATTTCAAATATATCATAATTATTAATGTTATTAAAAATATATTTGCTGATTAATTTTAATTTATCACAATCTCTCTTTCTTTTATTTTTTAATAAAATCAAACTTTTAAGAATTTTTTGTTTATACTTGTTTTTGTTTTTTTGACCATTTAATTCATAATTTGGTTTAATTGCACATTGGGATTCTTCATTATTATAATACTTATCCTCGAACAAATATTTATTTGTGTTATTTTCACACAATTTACTGTATGTTTCAGTTTTAGAATCGTGTTTATTTGCTAGGGACATTAAACCATTATACTGCTTGTTATAAATAAAATTGTGTTTTATTTTGCCTACTAATTTGGAATGTATATATTTCCTCTTTCCAAGCATAACTCGGGTGCATTGCTTTCATATAAAAAATATAAAATATAAATATATACACACATATAATATAACAACGCAAATAACAAATTAAGACAGTTTCCAATAGTATGTCAAACAGAATATATAGAGGCATATGCATATTTAAAAATAAAATAAAAATAAAAATAAAAACTTACTAAATTGAGCAAACTTGAAAATATAGGCTTTCCAAATACACTTTCCCAATATATGCGGGTATTCATAATTTTCTATGGAGTATTTACTACATAAATTATAATACCCAAAAGGCGCTCTACATTTGAAATATAAATAATAATATCGCCACCTTTACCTTTGATATTACTAAAACAAGGGTTTGCTTTTAAATCAAAAAATTATTTTGATTTTTTGTCACCCTATTTTTATAAATCTTATTCTCATAAATTTCTTATTAATTTTAAAATTGTAATTTTTCTATTTCGTTGTATGCGTATATTTACTATATATAATTTTTAAATGATTTCTAACGTAACATTTTTTCTGTGCGTGTTAATATCAAACAACATTTTTTAAGTTTTTATTTTTACTTTTTTTTTCATATATAAAACTGTATATAGTACCCCTTTCCATTTTGTGCGCATATCAATAATCATAAATTTTATTGTATTATTTGTTTATATTTTACTTTTTTTGTTTTAAATAAAAATGTGCAATGGTGAATCAAAATGCTATAATAGTATTCATAATTTTACCATATTTTATTTTCTTAAAGAGTAGTTTTAATATATATATATATATTTTTTTTATTTACGATATTTCGAAGATGAGAAAGTATATGCGATATTATTATATGTATAAATAACATTTTTATACTATATATAATGTTTAAGGGGGAAAATGAACCGTATTTTTATACCATATTTTTTTATTTTATATATATTTAAAATATACTTAGTTTATGGAATAAATTTTCAAAGGAATTGTGTATCATCATTCTTAAACTGTAGATCAAGCATATTTAATAAAAAGAAATATGGGAATCCCTTATTTTGCTATAAAAAAAAAATTAAAGCTAAAGAATTGAGGAAATTAACAACTGAACAACTCGAGAAGGTAACTATATTATTTTATTCATTTATTTCTTTAATTCGTCTAAGTGTTTTTTTTAAAGGCTTATATAATAATATACATATGATTACATATATTATACATAAAGACATATTTATATTGGGGTTATAATATTGATATTGTTAATCACACCGAAATGAAATGAAAAGCATATGGTACTATGTAAATACAACAATATATGCTTTTAACATTCAGGAAATTATTAAGTGTAGATTAGATATCCAATTATTTCAACAACAAGGTTTTTACGATATGCATAATTATAACGTATATTACGAAAAAAATGCAAGGCGAAAATTAGCCCAGTTGTTAACAATTTATTATGAAAGATATTTAGATAACAATGTTAGAATAAAAAGCTGATTTTTTTATTTTTGCAAAATGGTAAATGGTTATTGGAAGAAAACATAAAAGGGAATACATTTGTTTATTTTTTATTTACTTTGGCCCTTTTCATAAAGGCATAAATATTTTTTTTAATGAAACTACAAACAATTTTTAAATTAACACAACAATACATATTTTACCAAAGCCAAAATACAATTTATGCATATAGTATTTATTATATCAATATAGGCGTCGTTATTTTTTATGCAATGCTTTTACCTTTTTTTTTATTTTTTTTTGTAGATACTTATAAATTTGAATAACTTTGTATTTTTTTATATATAATAATTATTTTTCAATATTGTGTTTTAACAAATATGTAACCTTTATTATTTCATTGTTTTTTTATTTATATTTTTTTTTTTACTCTTAAATATGTAGATATATAAATTTACGTGAGTTTTATCGAAACCACAAATTTTATTTCATATTTTTGAAACAAAATATATTAAAAAAATATATATATACTTATTATAAATATTTTTACAGCTATTTATGGAAGTTTAATTTTATGATTTTTTTTTAAATGAAACCATTAAAAATGTTTATTTAATAATAGCAATTATACATTAGTAAAAATATATAAAGGTGTTCTTCCTATGTTTTTTTAAAGCTTGTATTTCTTTGTATATCGAAGAAAGGGGAATATTGGGGGGAATAAATATTATTGTGAATATATATATGTTATATGTATTATAAATTAGTAAATATATGTACATATAAATTTTCATGTAAGGACAACGGTGTATCAATTTCCACGACACGATAATGGAATATCACAGATAATTTTTCAACTTAAAATTATTTTTAAATAAAAATAAAGATTAAAAAATCTCCAAATTGAGATTGAAAAAATGAAGAGATCTTTAAAGTATATTAAATTAAAAATAAAAAACGAAGGGAAAAAAGGGCATTTTGTCTCCTTTTATGATCGAATAAAAGAAATTAATGAAAAAGAAAAATTACAGGCATATAATTTATTAGAAGATAGTAACTATTATAATTCTTCGAAATCATATAAACCAAATAACGAAAATGATGTAGATGAAGGTATGAAATTTTTTTTATTGTTTCTCTATATATACATATATTCTCACATATTAATGGTTATATTTTAAAGAGGGTGCACATATATCTCCTTGATGTATAACGCTTGTTATTTTTCCTTTTTATTCAATCATTTGTTAATTTACTTATTTTTGTAGATTTAAAAAACACAAATTTCCATGCTGCCTTACAAGAATATTACAAAAACTGTTGTAACCCTGAATTCAGGAGATGTTGTAGAGAATTATTTCCACTCTCAAAAAATTTAATACTTATATTATTAAACAAAGATACGATTTTCAGTATAATTTTAAAATATATTGAAAATAGCAAAATTAGGAATGATGAATCTTATTTTTATAAATTGTTAGTTATATTAATAAAAGATTTAAAAAATGAAAGCAAAAAATATTTAGAAGATATATTAAAGACATTATTTAGGAAAATTAATTTTAATAATTTAGATTTATTAGAAGAAATATTTAGTATTTATGCAAATATATTTCGTATTATGAATAAAACTATTATTAAAAATATTGATAAATATATAAAAATATCATTACCACTATTTCAACATCGTAATAGTATAATAAAAATTTTTATTGCAGATAGTTTTTCTTATTTCTTAAGAAAATTATCATTGCACGATCTTATATTATGTTTTTCGAAATTATATTCCTTTTTTAATAATGTAATGAAAAATAAATTAAAACACTATTCAGAAACCATTAGTTTATTAATGTTAGAATCTTTAAAAGTTGATAATAAGTTATCAAAAAAAACCTTACCTTTTTTAAAATATATTATTCATTCTATATATTTAAGGAAACAATATGATTGTATTGAAACAGTGACTATTTACAATCCTCTAGATAATATAAATGGAGTTATTAAACATATACACAAAGCTATTCAGTTATTTTTTATTGATATATATAACTTCACAAAGAAAGGATCATTCGAATTTTGGGATATTTTCCTCACTTATATTTTACAAAATTACTCTACTCTCTATGAAAGCTATTTTCATTGTATTTTAACATCAAATAACAAAGATACTATCATAGATACGTTGACAGATGCGGATAAATATTCACATTTTATGAAATGTTTGGAAAAAAACGAAAAGGATAATGAAGGTATCTCACCTAAGTGTGAAGGGAATTTTTCTGAATATGAAAATACAAACCTCAAAATGGACGAAAAAAATAATTGTACTATAGAAAAAGAAAATCACAAATCGTATGACGATAAAAATAGATACGATAATTCTGATGTAAATTCAAATATTAAAAAAGATATAATTTTTATAAAAGATATTTTTTACGAAGCAACAAACTTCTTTTTAAAAAATATATTAAACATATGGATGCAAAAAAATCACGAGAAAAAAAATATAATCATTGAAACAATTAGACTTGAACTAAAAAAATATGCAGATAAATTAAACAATATAGAATTAAATTATTTAACGTTTATATATACATGGAATTTATATGATAACATATTTTTTATATTAAATTATGATTCTATAAATAATGAAAAGATAAGTAATATCTATATCTCTTTTGTTCGCATTTTTATGGGGATATTAAAAGGAAATAACGAGGGCCCTAACAAAAATAATTACGCTAATTATTTATTACAATTTTTTATTATCAAAGTAGTTAATATTTTAAAAAAAAATGTGCTAAATCATAATGAAGTTTATTTGAATAACTTTTTAAAATATATACTTATAAGGATTATGCAAATTTTAAAGCTTAACAATATATATGGCTACTCGAAAAATCAATCTCTCATAACAAATAATACACCTTTTATGTTAAGTTTTAAAAAAAATGTAGAAAAAGAAACTCAATTTATCCTGAATAATATTGTTTCTTCTGAAAATAATAATCTAATATTAGCAAAAATTTTTTTATTATGTGATATTATAAAACGGTTCAAAAATAAAACCACAGAAATCAATGTAGATTGCATTGATAATTTAGATTTTCTTTGTGGCAGTGGTAATAAATATATCAAAAATAATAATACTGAAAAAAAGAGGAAACATAATATGCTTGAAAATGATTATTATAACCCAAATGGAAATGATTTTAACTGTGCACTAAATGGGGAAAGTATATATAATAGTAAAAAATCTAAAATATTTTGTTTAAACCCCAAAACAGGCAATCATAAAATAAAATTGGATTTTAAGGATACCTCTCCAACAGAAATATATATGCAAATTGAAAACTTTGTTGTATATATTTTTGATGAAATAAAGAAACTTTTAATAATTTTGAAATATATTAATCAGTATGGTAATGACGAAAATAATAGTTCACAATTTATATTTTCTGAAGATAATGAAAATACAACAAAAGAAAATGTTGGTGCATATTTAAAATCAACTATATATTTTATGTTTGGTTTTATCAATTTCTTGTCACAAATAAGTGCCACATATAGTAACGCTTTATTAATATTAAATGGCAAAACCAATAAAAATGATAAGGATATTTGTCTAAATGAGGAAAATGATTGTATACTCATTTTATTAGAAATTTGCAATGTTTTAGAAGAGATCAAATGTGGAAAATTTATGCAAAATAATATATTAGAAAAAAATACGTCTGATATTAGATCAAATGTGAACAGTATAATAATCGATATACACCTTATAATAACAGCATTACAAATAAGTTCACAGGAAAATAATATTAATATAAAACTTTCAAATAATAACATACCTTTTTTGGTAAATTATATAAATAAATGGGGTATGGAAGATATATACTATTGTGATAAATATTTGCACAAATTTCAAAATATATTTATAAATTTATATAAATTAAATTATTTTGAAAACAGATTAGATGATATATTTTTATATTTAAAATTTTTTGAAAAAGTGCTCATATATTACGAAATAATAAATAAACAAAAATTATTACGAGTGATAAAAATGTTAGTAGCTATATATATTAATCTGAAGAAAAATAAAGACAATGAAATGGTTGAAAATGAAGAATATATATTAAAAAAAACAAACGAACATTATTATGGAAAAATATTACTTTTATTTGATAATTTTATTTATTTAGAAAATAAAGAATATTTATCTACACATGCTCAAATTTACGAATCTAAAATTGTCGACATTGTAAGCTTTTTAAATTTTTTTAAAAATGTGGATATTTTTAAAAATTATATTTTTAAAATATCCACAAAAATATGTATTATAGAATTAACTATGTTATTAAATGCTAAATTGTCAATTATTCCAAAACATATAATTTCAAATTTGAAGAAATTTTTTGAAACATATAATGCAGATCAGAAAATTCAGGATGCTATGCAAAATAATTACCAGTCAAAATATTATTTTTATATAATAAAAAATATATACAAAGCTACTAGAAAAAAATTGAATATCTTTGAAGAATTAATAGAAAAAAAATATATAAGCTATGAAGAATTTATTAACAGTTCCAGGCAACCCAATGATTATACTATCAATTATAATGATGAGCACGATATGAAAGAAGAGAAAGAAAATATTAATGAAGAATTTTATATAGATGAAAATAATTACATTCCAATAATAAACACAAACGAATATGAACATCACTTAGAACAATATGCTTGTGAAAACAAAAATAATGACACATTTAAAATTTTATATTTTGAAAATTTTAATATACAAAATTTTGTTCGAAATATCTTATGTTCATTTGATGTATTAATAGTTCCAGTTCAAAATAATAATAATTTAAATAAATCGGATAAAATTGAATTGTTAAATATGTATATATGGATAATTACATATGTAAATATTAAATGCAATTATTATATACATGAATATAAGTGTTATAAGCTTATAGACATAATATTTGACATAGCTAGTCATATGAATAATATATTCCCTGATTCTGTAGAAAATATTTTTAATATTGCAAAAAAAAATATTTATAACGAGCTGAGCAATATCCACACTAAATCTATCCCCGATTTAATTGGGTTGATTAAATATTTTATAAAAATGTTTGTAAGTAATTTCACATATAATGTTAATATTTTAAATGCAGAAAACATGTCTAAATTTGTTAAAATATTATGCTCTTACAACAAAGAGTTAAATAATTATAAAAATGATGTTGAAGAAATATTATTAGACAAAAATATAAATTTTACAAAGCTAGTATTAAATATTAAAGAAGAAGACAATAGTAGCATTATTCGAATATTAATAAAAATCATTTTTTGGTTATTAAAAAACAAAAAAGGAAAAGGTGGATTTAAAAGACAGAAACATATTATCTTTTATCTCTCAAGTATCCCAGATGAACAAAATTGGTGTCACATATTTTTACCTATTATATACTCTTTTACAAATGTTTACAAAAATTGTATTAAATATGATAATTTAGTTAGACATGAAGAAAAGGAAAATGCCTTACTCGAATTTTTAACTACTTACCAAGGAAAATTCTTTCAAAGTTGGAATTATGATTTTGATATTAAAATGAGGAATAATAATATCCAAAATGGTGATAATGAAAATGCTGACTTTTCTTATGACAGTATATTTAATTATTCCTATTGGAATTTTAATAATCATATAATTGAAATAAAAAAAGAATTATTTAAAAATGCAAATTTTCGTCGAAACTTTCAGTTGTTTATAGATATACTCAAAATTATAAAATATAAATTAAGCCCTTATTTTGAATTTTTCTTTCACATATTTATTACTATATCGCATTACATTAATGCTTATTTATATATAAAAAAAAAAATTAAAACTGCTAAAAATATACGCTTATGTATTAAACAAATTGATAATTCCAAATATATGAATTCCCTATTGTTTATTGACCAAACTGTATTTGAAAATGGCTCTAAAATAGTCGCGTATATATCATCTGAGCATATAAGAAATAATAGAAGTGACAGTGTTTCAGGGAATACTAATAATAATGAATATGAGTTAAGGATGGGGAGTGTTGTTGATAAAATATATAAAGTGGAAACGGAATGCCCATATTTCAAAGAATCTTTTGTCGATTTGAGCATTCCAAATTCCTTTTTAAAAAATATTAATAAAAAATGCATAGAAAGTAGCCAATTTATTATGGAAAATGCTAACATATCAGAATGCAACTTGGTTAAAGCTAAGAATTTGTTTGTTTTTTTATTTAAAAAGAATTTAAAAAGTTTAAAGGCAAAAAATATTTTCCTTAATATTCTATTTAATACATGGTGTAAAAATGAAGCATATTATAATTTCTATAATACTGTTGTGCCTAATTCAATATATCTATTAATTAAAGCTGTAAACTCTAAAGAAATTATTAAAAAATTAACCTTTACAGAATGGGAACAAATAACAGAAAAGGTATTTAATATTATTTTACGTTTATGTGGTTACGATACTGATGAACAAGAATATGAAGAAAAGGTAAAAAATGAAAAGAAACACACAAAAAAGCATCAAGATAAGCATAAAATTGTATTAAACCCATTACTGTCTAGTAAATCGAATCATAATCGTTTGCTTACTTCATTTGGATTTAAAATATTAAAACCTTACATTCCAGATATTATATTATGCATTAAAAAATCAATTTTAAAAAGATATCAAAATTTTTTACAAAAAAAAAATAATGAAACGTCATTTATTAAAAAAAGAAAAATGAAAGAATTTAAAATTATTAGTAATAAAGAATTATATATACTAATTGAGTTATCATCTATTAATAAAAATCAAATATACAACATCCATGTTATTAATACAATTTCAACTTTTATGCTAGCGAATCCCAAAACTCTACATAGCACTAAAGAGCACGACGTTAATAAAATTAAATTGACATTAATTGCCCTCAAAATATTAATTATTAATCTTTCAAAAAACATGAATGATTTAACAAAGAGAAAACAAAATAATTATAATTTTTCCTATCAAAGGTATAGTAGTAAAAATGTAATTGAAGAATATATAAATAAGCTAAGAGAAAAGGACAAACAATATAATGATAAAAAGAATAGCCATCGAACTAATACCAATGCGCACATTTCGGAATCCAGTTTTTATTATAATTCATATAAAATGTACATATGCTACAAATTAAAAACGGTATTGTATGAAATTATTCAACGATGTTATGATTTGGATTGTAGGATTCTTTCGGGAGAACTTTTAATTATGATAGGGTGCATATTTTTAAAAATAAAAAATATTGAAAAATATTTAAAGTTATTTAAAAAAAACACAAACAAATTTTTAGCCAAAACTAATGATTTAAATTATAATTCAAAAACTATTTTAAGATATATTATGAAAATACCGTTAAAAAATATTAAAACAATTAAACAAAATAAGCATTATACATTTCTTCAAATTGCCCAAATATATTCAAGCTTAAACTTATGCAATGAAAGATCAACTAATGAATATGATTCAGATATACAATTTTTAATATTGCTAGATATATGCAATATTAAAATGTCTTCTATAAAGAATAATTATTTAATACGTGAAAATGTGAATATTGAACAAGGCTGTAATAAAAACGACTATGATCTTAAGCAAACAGATATGCATGATAAAGAAGAAAACAAATTAGGCATTATTATGCCAGAAAGTTTTAATGTAGCTGTAAAAGAAGATAACAAAATGAAAATGGAAAAAAAACTTTATACATTTAATGATTTATTTTTAAACAGTAATAAAATATTTTTGGAAATATTAATAAGGCATTGCTTGTTTCTCATATTTAATAATAATACAAATGAAATGGTTGTAGATAAATCTATTGAATTTATTTTGCTTTTTACAAAAATATTAAGGTGTTTGTTACAATTATACAAAAATAAAAATCCAGGAGAAACAAAAAACAAAATAAATTCACAAAATGAATGCATATGCTATGATAATATAAAAAGAGATATTCAAATTTATGTTCATTTTGTTATTAATATAATAATGCCTAAGGCATTAAATGCATTAAAAAAAAATAGTGACAATTTTACAAAAATTGCATTACAAATTATACTTACGTTATCAAAAAATGTTTGCCCATATATCAGTGTACTCAAATCGTTAAATATTGGAAAATTTTTAAAAGACATTAAAGATTCACATATAAAAAAATATGAATTGAATGAAGAAACGAATTCCTTATTTTGCTTTGACATTCCCAGAAAAGAAAAGGGAAAAACTATATATGAAGATAATAATGTAACATATAATTGTCAAAAAGTGAAAAAACACGATGAAGTAAGTTTCAAATCTGTGGAAAAGTTTTTATTTTATGATTTGTATTATTATATAGACTCCAAAGAACGTGAAGATAATAATAATAAGATAACAAAGCTAAAGGATAATGCGCATGATGAAAGTATCTCAATAATTCAAAATATTATAGATATAAAATCGGGAAACAATTTAGAAGGAATAAAAAAAATGATTGCTGTTGCAAATAATTTGTGTTATTATACTATTTGTAAAATAATAATACCTATATCGTTAAATTATATTTTACAAAGAAATTCAAAAAAAGAAACTTTTAATAAAAATCTTAGCTTAAATAGTATAAAGTTATTAGGGGTTTGCTCTGAAAAAATTGGTATAAAAAATGTTTATGATACACTAGAATTGCTATTATTAGAGTTAAAGAAAAAATCATTTAATAATCTTTATATCGAAAAGGCAATCAGTCATTTGTTGCGTGCATATCATTTTAACGAATTTAAGGAAAATTCCTTTGTCGATAAAATTAATCAGAATGAAGGCAAAGAGGAAGCAGAAAATGAAGAGGCGAAACAGAGCAGTGACAAAGAGCAAACAAATGATAAAATACCCGATGAGGATAAAAAGGTATACACAAATGAAGAAAATAAACAAATAGGCAATAACAACTCATATGACACACAAATATTAAATCAGAGTAGTGATAAATCAGGGAAAAGAAAAACAAATATATATTGTCAGAAATTTAATAACAAGATTCTTCCACAGTTAAGAAGTTTAATGTTCGAAAAATCTTTATCAAATAATCCAAAGAACAAAAAAACATATATAAACGATTTAGTAACTGACTATAAAAGCAAAGATGTATTAGCAAAGCCGGACATTATTTTATCCTTTTTAGTAATATTAAATAAAATAAATTATAATTTTGATAAAGAATTAAATAGAATAATATACAAATTATGCTTTTGTTTATCCTCAGTAAAAAATAATATAAGAAGTGAATCAAAAAAAGCTTTGTGTAATATTTCTATGTACCTAGGATTGAACTATATAGATTTAATTATAACTCAAATGTCTGATTATTTAACCAAAGGATATCATATACCCGTTTTTTTATGTACAGTTAATTCTATCTTAGAATCAGTTTTATATGAAAAAGATAAATTTCTAGACAAAAATTGTTTAAAAATAAATTTCAATATAATGACCGAATTAGATATTATCAAAAGAAATCATGCATCTAATTCTGGATCGTATGCTCACAATAATAAACGACGCAAAACACCACGAAATAAAAACTACGAAATTGAAAAGAGGGATGCAGGAAATTGTTATACAAAAAACGAAAAATTAATAGAAGACAATTTATTATATAGTAACATATGCAAAAACATATTTAATATGATAAAATTAGAAATTATAAATGATATTGAGAAAAACACAGAAGATGTTAATAAAAAAAAAATTAAACGAAAAACAAAGGAAAGCCAAAAAAATTATGGAAATAATATAATTAAATTGTTAGCAATTATTATGCCAGGGGTATGCATAGAAAATAATATTTTGACATTTTTAGAAAGTTTATTTAGTGGCGAATCTTTTGAAAATAATGAAGTCGATAAAAATTTTATTTTAAAAAAAAAATATATACATATTGTTTCTTCCTATTTTAGTGATTTTATAAAGGGTATAGAAGAAAATAAAAATATATCACCAAAGTTTATATTAAATATTATATATAAATTGCTAGTAAAATCAACATATTTTTTTAAAGGGGATATTTATGAAAATTTAATTGATGTTATGAAAAATACAAATGTCCTATATTTTAAATATAATTTAGATAATGAAATAACTGGTTACAATCATTTTAAAAAAACTTTACAATTTTATTTATCTAAACAAAAACCTCAAGATAAATTTTTAGGTTATAATTATAATATGAAATATATACAATACCCTGAGAAAAAACGTAATCTAGATATAATAGAAGGATCTTTTCAAGAAAAAAATATATATGATTCATTTTTCAAAACAAAAAAATATGATTTCAAAGTTCATGCACAAATATTGGCCAAAGTAGCTTTAAAGTTATTGTTGTTTATAATTAAAAAACTTTCTCGTTTCGTTATTGCACATCAATTAAATTTAAATATTCCCATGCAAGGACAACCAAACTCCTTAATTCATTCCAGTATTAATGATAGAAGCAGCAATAATAATATAGAAAATATAAGAAACATCAAAAATTATACTAATTCAAATGGAGGCCGAAATAGAGCAAATAATTACATACAAAGTTGTGAACAAGAAGAAACAAAACTCGGACTTAGTTTTATAGAAGAAGAAAAAGAAGACACTGTTATTAGAATGGAAAAAATAGATTCAAAAATGACATTAGAAAATAATTATGGAATTGTTGAATTTATCCATCTAATTGAGCCGTTACTTGTTTATTGCTATTGCTATGGAAAGGATGATGTATTTGTAATGTCATCAAATTGTATTAAACTTATTAAAAAAAAAAAATATAGTAATTTTAATAAATTTGGGAAATTAATAATTTTGTCATCTGTAGATATATTAAAAAATATACCTAATTATTATAGCAAAGAATTTGATAGAATTATATTATCATGTATTGATACTCTTACATATATAATAAAAAGTAATAATAATGATGATATAATTTCATGGCTAAATTATGATACATCAAATAGGGAAATATCGAATAATACTAATGAAAAAAATAGTTCAATGAATAATAATAATGTACCTCCAAAAAAAAGAAAGATGAAACACGGAAAAAATAGCATAGAAAATAACAGAGATGAAGATAAAATTAAGAGACAAAAAAAAATTAGTTATATATTAGATGAAAATATTATATCTACATATTATAAAAATGACTATGAAGAAAATTATGAAGAATCTATAAACTCGTTAAGATATTGTTTAATCGATCAAATATCCTTATTATTAGAAAGTAAAAATCATATCTGGGAATTATTATTATTATTCAAAAATTGTCTACTTAGAGAAGATGTAAATAACATTATTAAAAAGGGTATTATAGTATTAAAAATAAATAGTTGTATAGATCAAATATTTACAATAATGATTGAAGAGTCACATAATTTGAAATTATCATTTTTGTGTGGCCAAATATATATTAACTTTTTAATGAGTTTTCCAATATCAAAAAACGAAAAGAAAAAAAAAGTTTTTCAAATATTAAATAATTTAGATGATGAAAATGACGATTCTAGAATAGCAGTTTTAAATAGTTTGTATCTATTTTTAAATAGAAGTAATGCAAAATTATTAAAGGATGGTTTTTATTACATTATATTTACTAGTTTGCTAGTTAACTTTTCAAAAGAAACGAACCATAAATGTAAAAAAATGTATGTATTTTTGCTGTCTCTACTGTTCCAGCAAATTGATGATATGAATTATGTTTTTAATTCTTATAAAATATTAAAAAACAATTTAGCATTCTCTATTAAATCGCCAGTTATATATACCTATTTATATTTATTACCAGTGTTTGCATCTTTCTTTTACAAAAATATATCTGAATATAACCGAAAAATATTGATAGCCACCTTAGAGGAAAATGAAATGCCACCTCTTACAAAAGAGAAAAAGAAAAATCGACAAAAACAAATTAAGAAAGACATGAAACAGGTTGAAGAACAAGACCATAATCATATGCAAGAACAAGATCAAAATGATAATAACGAACAAAATAAATGCCAAACTAATGGAACACCTTCAAAAAATAATTTAAAAAATTCACTAGCTACGGTTCGTAATTATTTCTTAGAGGAACTTCTAAAATATGCCAATAATGACCTAAATATGAATAAAATGAGTGCAAATGAAAAAACAAAAAAAGAAAATAATAATAAAATAAAACTGAATAATGCCAATTCTGGATTGGTTTTCAAGCAAAGTTGTAATATTGCTTTCATGAAAAATCAATTAGAAGATTTATTCCTATCATTAATGTTTTATTTAATTGAACAGACATACCCAAATATAAAATTGTATATGAAAGAAGACAAAAATTGCATTAATATATTAACATCTAATGAAAATATAACTTATTTTTCTAGAAAACATTATCTATATAAAGAAAATATTAATAAAGATATAGTCCATCTTGTTTATAGCACACTAGAACAAATATTTATATACATTGATATTAATTTGATAGAAAAAATGTTAAATAAAAAATATTTACATGAAAAATATCAAGAATATTTTATAAATAATGAGAGAAATAATTTTACAAACATTAATGAAATTGAAAATAATGAAGAAAATAATTTCCATTTTGATAAAGATCAAACTCATGATAAATTAATTATATACTTTTTATACTTCTGGAACTTATTATTTGAAAATGCATTATATAATAAAAATCCATTTATACAAATTATATCATTAAAAATTGTGATGAATTATATAAATAAAAAAATGTCTTACCCATTTTTCCCGTTGTTATTAGTTAAACTATATTCTACTGATAAATTTATTATCAATATTATTATTAAAAGAGTTTTGTCCCTAGTTTTAAACTCATATTTTTTAGAGCACTTTTATACATACCATAAAGAAATAAGCGTGCTTCTTTTAAACATATGCAAATTAGTAGTTTTATTCCCATGGATTACCAATGGATTTGAAGAACGAAACGACCAAAATGATGCATTAAACCAGGGTACAAACATTATTGACACTGTAAGCCGAGATAATTTATTTAAGACTTCTAAAAAAAATCATGAAAATGATTTGGAACAAAATCATATTCACAAAAATAATGTTAATCAGTTTGATCATCCAAACAAAAATAGCAATAGCCATTTTAGAAAAAGTAACAGTGACGATGATGATAATAAAAGCAATGAAGATGAAGTTGATGATGAATTTAAAGAGATAAATGGAATTTTGCAGAATGAAAATTATATAAAAGTTCATCCTTTTAGCCAATATAATTACCAAAACGAAGATGAAAGAAATGAAATCAAAGACGAAATTAAAATAAACAAAGAAATACTATCATATAGCAAATTCTTTTTGATTATTATCACTTTATCACGCGCTATAAGTTTGCATTTGATAAATAATAAAAAATCATTTACAAGAATATTAACCATACTGAACGTTTATAAAAATATTATTCAAGATTTCCCCATCGATTTATGGAACCCTGATAATGGAATAATTCACAATGTTATTACGCCCTTATACAAGCTGGCTTCTCTTCGTAAAAAAAAGTACGCTTACATATTCCTTGGATTTTCTTAGACAAATTTTGTTTGCATAACTAAATGCGTTTACTTATTTTAATTCATATTCATTCTATTTCATTTTATTTTTCAGACACTTCACAGAAGATAGTACTATCTTCGAGGAAACGAGTTCAGAAAAAAAACTCACTTATTTATCGAATTTTTCGTGGGATATTATTTCATTATTGGAGGAGAAACTACAAGACAAAAAACATATTTTCAACAAAGCCTTTATTCAAGCAAGACATGTAATTATTAAACTAAACATTTATGTGAATATATGCATAACTATTAATATATATATTTACACATTGTTTCCATTTTTTTCATTTCTTTTACTTTTTACAGAGTGTCAATAGAATTAGATTTATGAAGAAGAGAAGGAAGAACATGTTAGCTGTCAAAAATCCGAAATTATATACGTCAATTTTATTAAATAGAAGAGAAAAAAAAAAGCAAAAAAAAGCAAAATTAAAATTTTAAGTTAAATATATCTTGTAAAATAATACTATTGTTTTTTTTTATTGTATTCGTTGTTTCTTATACATATGTATTAATCCTTGAATGGATCATAAAAAATGCATGTGTAAATAAAGTTGTATAATTACAAATATTTTAACATTTTGGCGCAATATTATTGTTTTGTTTTGTTATATTATATATATATATATATTTACCATTTGACTCTTATTAAAATTTATAAATACCTTAAATATAAGCTTCTTTTTTATTTTTTACATTTTTTGTTTTTTTGATGGGAAAACCACACATTTAACAATTATAAGATTAATATACATCATAATGCACATTTTCAAATATAATATGATAATATTGAGTAGACCCCCCATATCCATTAAAAATAAAATAAAAATAGGAATAATTGTATATTTTACTCCTATATATAATATTTATGCATATAATGACTTTGCTGTGTTTTTTTTAATAATTCCTATATGTTCTGCATATTAATCTTACTAACATATTTATATATTTTTATTACAACATATATTTATGAAAAAAATTTAAAGGCAAAAAAATTAAAATGCATAGGTTTGCATTGTCTAAAAATTCAAAAATTATAACAAATGGAAATTTTATATATTTATATTTTACACTTATTTATTGTTATATATATTTATAACGGTTTTAAGTAGAACTATTCAGTTCTTTAATTTAAAAACCCATGTTATTTTTTTAATGATAATTCTTTAATATATTATTAATAATGGAAATAAGAGCCGTTATTTTATTTATTTCCTTTTTTGCGTATAACGCAAATATTATTATAAAAAATGAATTTGTAAAAGCAAAACAATATTATAGCTATGAATACAACATAAATCGATCCAGTAATTATTTGCTACCTCATACACATGGAATATATGCTTTCTCATTAGACAAAACAACACCAATTTTTAGTACATTCGTTTTAAATAATAATAAATTCTTTATCCGAAATTATTATAAATTTGAAAAATATTCCAATTGTTGTTTGAGGTAAACGATTTTTCTAAGAATTTAATATGTATATGGATTAAGTATAAAAAAACATTTTTTACATGAATTATATTTTTATATATGATCTCTATTTCATAAAGAGTATGCTATATTATTATTGCCATAATTTTTATTAAATTGTTAGCAAATAAATAAGCAATAATATTCACATTCTCTTGTATTTATTTATAGATTGTAACATTTTTTCGATACATACATGTAACTTCATATATCCATATAAACATTCTGTAGATTCATAAGCATGTATATATTTTAATGTTAGATATTTCCAGCTAAAGATATTTCATAGTAATAATATAGAAATTTATAGTAGACATAGTAAACAGAATAAAACTATTTTTATAGATATAATTTTAAGTAATGTATTGAATAAAAAACGAGCACATTCGAATAATTACTTATATCATTTAACTATTGATGATTACAAATTTGTTAAGGTAATGCCTAAATTTTTCAAAACTAAATATTTAACTCGTGGTGTATCGAAAATATCGTTCTTTTGTCTCTATATTTGATGCATATGTGAATATTATTATGAATCGCTTTATTAGAATTTGCATTTATTATTAATACTAAAAATTTTACTAATATAAACCATTTTTGAAAAATATAATTCATTTTTTAAGCATAAACAGGAGGGATGTAATGCAGAAAATATAATTAGCACACAGGAGCGGATAATACAAGTAAATAAAAAAACAAAATATAAAAGTAATAAAGCATATGGTGTGGTTTCATTTTTTATAGATTTGTACAAATCCATTCAAAATAAAACCATAGACTGTGTACTATCAAAAAATGAAAACAATGGATCATTTTTAAAAGTCATGGATGGCTTTAAAAATAATAAATGCCTTTTTATAAGTGCTACACACTTACCTTCAATATATTATGATTATTTTAATAAAAATTATGGCAATATAACATCAAAAAAACGAAAGAAACGAGACCTCGAGGAAATAATAAATATGGGAAATATATTTCATCAAGTAGACAAAAAAATAAATATTGCCACAAAAAGTCATGAATCAAATAGAACAATTAATAGAAAGAGAGATGTATATAAAAGTAGTAAAAATGGCAGCAACATACAGAATCAGAATAATATTAAAAAAATAAAATATTCTAAGAAAAATAGTACTAAGTTTTTGAAATCGCGATTTTTAGATAAAAAAATGTATTATTCAAATCTATCCAAAATAAAAAATAATATTTTGAGCACAATCCACCTTAATGATAGATTATCTAATAATTTAAATAATTCTAGAAAAATTCAATTTACACCCAATCAGACATTTATACGAACAAAAAATGTTTTAATATCGTTAAAAATATATGGTAGTATAAATGATAATGTTTATAATGGATCTATATATATTTATAAAATTTATGGAGAATGTGATGGATTTGTAATTGCAAAAGTTAAGATAATTGATATAACAAGTCTATATATCATAACAAAGCATTTTGAAATCAATAATATTGGAACGTTTTCAATTTGTTTTAATACAAATGATACATATATTCCAATTGGTAAATTAAAAATCCAAAATAATTCAATTGAACAATTTGATATTATTTCTAATGAAAATTATATATCAACATTTAATTGCCCAATAAATGAATCTTCTATATTATTGCATATTAACTCACATTACGGAGCTATCTATGCAGATACCAACGGGAAATTGTCATATATTACTAATAAACATTCCGAAATAGAAAAAAAAGTGAAATCAAAACGTTATTCTATTGCATGTTCGTCATCAGGAAATTACATTGCTATCCTCCAAAAACAATATGTATTCATTGTGGAAAAAAATTTAAAATTTTCTGGCGAAATTATTGCTCATTTTTTAGATAATCCAATTAGTATATTTTTAGATAGGAATATTATATATATCACTGATGCAAGCAGAAAAAATATATTTCGATATATTTCAGTTCATATAACAAATAAAAATAGGAGCCGCCAACTTTCATTATTAGACATTAGACTTAACTCAGCACAGAGAAATAGAATACGCAATGGAAATTTCAAAAACAAAATGCATGATAAAAATAACAAAAATTTCAAGAAAAAGTTAGCAAATTTTGGAATCACAAACTTATTACAACTAAATAAATTTATACATAGTGTCGAAGATTATGAAATTCTAAATGGAATAAGTTATACTATAGGAAATACCCCATATGAAGAAGTTTTATCAAATATGCCAACAGAAAATATGCATTCACAAGCATTAATAAATGATAGAATTTCCCTAGTTTATCCAGCAGGTATTGTAGTTTTCAATAATAAAGTGTATTTTGTTGATACAATTTTGCATACACTATTTTGTTATTGTTTAATAAAAAAAGAAATGATAGAAATGTATGGTTATTTGAATTCACCGATTAAAAGTGATAGCGGCTTAGACCAGCCATATTCCTTATCACTATATTATTATGATGAAGCAAAAACAAACCTTTTATTTTTAAGTGAGTTATCTACACCAAGAATACTAATTTTTGAAATAGATAATAATATTAAATTATATCAAGTATATAATGATTTACCATTTAATATTGCTACTAATGTTATTACAACATCCCGTTTTTTGGTAGTATGTGGAATTAATTTAAATAATGAAAGTATTACAACTTATATTACATTTATTGAAATACAAGATTTATCCGATATAAAAATAAAATATAATGGCTTTCCTCGTTCATTCAAGTATAAAGAAGTAGTAAACATACAACCTTTAATAAAAAGTGATAATATTATAAAATTTAAAATGAATCAATATGACCATAATATTCCAGATAATAATATTATTACTGGATTGAAAATAAAAAAATATACTGGTATTATTTATGGGACAATAGAAATATCTGCTATATTTGATATAGAAATAACAGTATATAGCAATTTTAAAAAAAAAATATTAATTTTAAAAAAAAACATTTCGTCATGCCCTAAAGGCCATTTTTATAGTAATAATAATAATTGTGAGTTATGTCCTATTGGATATTTTAGTAAATATAACAGGAAAGATGAATGCTATAGCTGTGAAGATTATTTAAAAAACTCAATTACATTTTATCCTGGTTCTGATTCAGAAAATGAATGTTTATGTAAACCTGGTTATTATTTAAGAGAAAATAAATGTGTAGAATGCCCAGAAGGATTTTATAAAGATGTTATAGGAAACTTTAAGTGCCATTTGACATGTGAGCCCGTGAAGAAAAGTACTGTAACTGGAGCCAAAAGTTATGAAGAATTAAACTGTTCATGCAAAGATGGATATTATACTATTTATGATTCCGTTTGTGAACCTTGTCCACCCCATAACTATTGTTTATATAACCCCAAAAATAAGTTTCATAAAGCTGATATCATATTGTGTGGCAGTAAATCAGTAACATTGACTAATGGAGCATCATCACCAACTCAATGTGTATGTGATCGTGGATATTATTATGATATAATGTCAAATAGTTGTCACCCATGTAATTTTAATAGATACAAAACAACTATTTCTAATGAACCATGTGAATATTTTGTGAATAATCCGGTACATTCACAAGAATATTTACCCAATGAAAATTATATCCAAGGACATAATATACATTTAAAACAGACAAATAATAGTATGTTTGCTATGACAAAAGGATCAAAAATGCCTCAAATGGCAAATTTATGCGAAAGTGGATATTTTTATAGTATGAATAAATCATTTTGTTCTATTTGTAGATATGATCATATTTGTAAAGGGGCATATAATAAAATAACACAATGTCCTATACATTCTGTTACTACAAAGTTAAAAAGTGATTCCTATTTAGACTGTTTATGTGCACGGGGATATGGAAGAATAATTGTTAATGATTTTAATAACTTTTCTATATCTTGTAAACCGTGTCCATATGGTACATTTCAACCTCATCTCTCGGCTGGTGAATGTATACCTTGCCCACCTTACACTTTTACAAAAAATACAAAATCAACGTCTATTACTGATTGTATACCCCAAAATGGATATTATAACCAATATTTTGAGTATATATATGAATATACAAAAAATAAGTTAGCTCAAAATATCCCCAATTTTTTGCAAGAATATCATCTTTATATAAATGATCAGTATGCAGAAATTAAACGAAACGTCGCTGAAAAAGACAAAAATAAAAATAATTTAAAAAAGAATAGTGGCAGTAAAACTTACTGTTACAATAGTGATATATCCTTTGATTTGAGAGGAAATAAATATGAATATTATGACACAAAGGAACCATCTGATTACTTTAAAACATATGGGCAAAAATATAATAAAACCAATGCCAAAGATAGCATGATCTGTTCTAAAGCATATAATAATGACGGTGGCAATTACATCGAAGAATCAAACTTTTCTCATGCCCAAAACAATTTAAAAAAATTAAATATTAACAAAATAAATAATAACATACGGCATTTGAAAAGTCCTTATAATAATATATTCCATACAAATTATTTAAAAAATATAATTTTAATGGACAGGATAAAACATTACAATTTTTTTCAACAAAATCCTGATTTTTTCAAACTTAATAATACTGAAAGAGATAATATTCATTTTTATATTAATCACAATAATAAAATGGGTAGAGATAAAAAGAATACAGATTTTTCGAGGCAATCTATTGGATTTAAAAACGTGGGAATACGTTATTTATTGTTCGACAAAAATATCAAAAGAAATAATAAAAAAAATACTAAAATAAATAGAAAAAATTATGTAGGAGATACAATCGAAATGATAAATAATCACAAAAATGACATAAGGTTAATAGGTGTAACAAAAATATCATCATTAATCACAGGAATCGAAAAAACAATCAATGAAATAGATATCTTATCAACAACGCATGTAGATATATTAAAAACTATAAGAACAAGAGAACGTATTTACAATTCCAGTATAAGAAAAAAAATAATTTATAGTTGCTATGAAACAGACCAATTAATTAAACACACCAGAAATACGATATATGCAATTACTATACCTGAAATAGATATAATAAATTGTTTAAACAAATGCATTTCCAATGTATATTGCACAGGAATAGAAATAGACAAAAGACATAATAAATGGAAATCACATATATCTTATGTTTTAACCAGAAGTTCTGGATTCGAAAATATTAATATTTATAAATGTAATTTATTTCTTTATGAAGATTCCGATTCATATTACGATGTAGACGATAAAAATATAAATGGAACAAAAATTAATAATAAAATCAATGATATACATAAATATAATGGTACAAATAAAATAACAAGATGCATTATTCAAAAAAATTATATTTTCCAACTTTGGAAAATTTATACTTTTGAAAAATGCCCAAATAATTATTATTGTCTAGGAAATTCATACAAAAAATCTAAATGTCCTTTAAATTCTGTAAAAACAAAATTTAAAGGGAAAATAAAGAATTGCTTATGTTTACCTGGTTTTTACTTAAACGTAAATACTAAAAAATGTGTTAGATGCCCTAAAGGAACTTATAAATATAATACATCTAATGAAAATTGTTTAGAATGCCCTTTAAATTTAACTACTATTTCTGAAATGTCTACTTCAATATATGACTGTGTTTGTAGAGAGGGATATTATTTTCAAGGGGCTAACCAAATTGAATTGATCAATACAAATAAGATAAAACGAAATATACTGAAAAGTTACAAACCAGGTAAACACAGTCCCATTCAACAAATAAAAGATAGATTTTTAGAGGTGAATCAAACAAATAATTTTTTTAAAAACTCAAAAGGCATTAAAAGCAAATTTACTGAACAAGAGAAAGTGAAATACACTACTAAAAAACTAAAATCAAAATATGTGGCTAAAAATAATTTAATCTCAATTAATGATATAAATTTTATTCAATCAGAAAATATTCAAGTAATCAATTTAAATCCAATATATCAAAATACAAGAAATAACGAAAAATATTTACATTCTACAGTGGATTCTAAAGGCACCAAAAAAAACATATATCATAATATTACCGAACAATGTGCTAAATGCCCTAATGAAATGTTTTGTCCCGGCGCGTGGTTAAAAAATTTTGAATTTCAAATTCATCACCCCCCTATTTTTTGTCCAGAAGGGTCATTTATTCCTAAAACCACCATTATATCGACGGATATAAATAAATGCTTATGCAAAAAAGGATATGGTATAAATTTTAATAAGAATAAGAATAAATGCATAAAATGTAAAGAAAAATATTATAAAGATGTAGTAGATGATTCTTTATGTGCAGGATTATGCATGGAATATTCTACTTCATTTAAAGGGTCGATCAGCAAAAAACAATGTTTTTGTAATACAAGAAAATATATGATAAGAGAATCCTCAAATGAAATTAAATGCATAAATTGCCCCGAAGGATCTTTATGTATTGGAGGATTAAAATATAAACCATTAAAAATATTAATTAAAAATATTAATTATACTAATATCGAAGTGGTTGACCATACTGTTCCATTTCCCCAAAAGGGATACTCCGCTACCTTTGAGATTGTGCATCCAGATTTTTCTTGGACACCATTAAATTCAGTAAATCTTAAAATAAACAATTATGATAATTCTGATATAGTACTGTCAAACAAACTATTGTTTGATGTTTTTTATACGAAGAGAAATTATGTTGAATTGGAAGTGAGCAAGTTTATAAATGGTAATAAGACGTCATTATTGAGCAAAAATTCTATATTTTTTAGAAAGAAAATAATATTAAATATTTCTAATAATAAAAATAATAAAGAAATATATTTTTCAAAACAAGAAAATAAAACACCTGTACTGATTACAGAAAACGGAGAGCAAATAAAATACAAAAAAAGTTTTCTAACTGTTGATAGAATACCTGATTTTCATATATGTCCAATTATGAAAAAATGTGTAGGAGGAATAAATAATTTATGTTATGAGGGATCAGAAGGATATTTATGTAGCAATTGTTCTAAAAAGTATGATACAAAATATTTTAGATCACAATGCTTTAAATGCCAAAAAACAAAAATAGAAATATTTAACTTTATATTGTTTAAGGCTGTTTTTTATGCATTAATATTTTTTTTAATATATTTAAATTATTTTTGTTGTATAAAAAAAAATTTTGTGTTTATAGGTATATTCAAAATATGGTATGCATTTATTATTTCGTTTTTACCATATATATTTATAATGGATTCTAATTCACCTAGAGAAGAAAATTATATATTATATTCCCAATTTTTTACTAGTCTACCTATAAAATTTATTACACAGCATTTAAAAATAAATTGTTTTATTAATTCATATAATAATGAAAAATATATATATGTATGGTATGTTCAGAGATTTATAAAAATTGCAGAGCCTATAATTGATTGTTTTTTTCTGGTATGTATATTTATATGCTTTTATATAATATACACATGGTGGAATTATCAAAAAATAAGTCTTATACAAAAAGTTATTAAAAAGCAAATAAATAAAGAATATAATAAAGAATATTATAAATACGTGTCTGATTTCTATTATCATTATTATCAAAAAGGGATTATAGATACTATAAATAACAAAAGGAATAAAACATATTTGGAATATATGAAGTATGATTGCGATTATTTTTCCTCATATAATTCATTGAGTTTTAGGACACCCTTGCTCAAAAAATGGAAAAATAAAAAGTGTTCCAAGAAATTGGATAAAAGCAAACTCCATAGTGTAACATCGTGGAAATCGAACAAAAACCAAAGTTCAAAATGGATCAATCAAAAAGTAAGCAATAAATCCCACAAATGGATAAACAAAAAGGAAAAGAAACAAAAAAATAAAACAATTTCATTAGATGATATAAATTTTTTGGAATCATCAAGTTTTTCACGCAATAAAGAATTGACAAAAGAAAATAGTAAAGAATTTGATTTTTTAGATGTTATAAATTTTAAAAAAGATATATCTCACAAAATAAAAAAAACAAGCAGTTTGCCTATCGAAGAAAATAAGACAAAAGACAATTATTGGACATCCATATGTCTACTAAATATATATAATATTAAAGCTATGGGTATATTTCGATATATTCATCCCCCTAATATTAGTATACATAAGAAAATTGGAAGTATATTATCGGATTTAAATGCAATATATATAATTGTGTTTTATATACATTTTCCGTTCACACTTATGAGTATATTAGAACTTATTTGGTGTCAATCAACAAAATATAAAAACAAATTACCTATATTAATATTATATCACATGCCTTCACAAGTTTGTAGTTTTCAGAACAAATTATTTTTATCAGGAGTTTTGTTTTCTGGCTTTTTTTTTTTTATTTATTTATTTTTATTTATAAAATATTTTTATGGCACATTTAAAAATTTTAAAGTTTTCCAATCCTACGATAGAGATTTTAAATGTTATTTTTTATTTAATGGATATAATTATCAGAATCGATGCTGGGATTTTGTTAATATAATAAAAATTGTATTGTTTGTTACATCATTTATGTGCCAATTTTACACAAATAAAATTAATAATTCAAAATATTTTATTTTTTCATGTATAATATTCATTATAATTACAGAAATTACACTTATTTTATTATATTCACCATATGACAAAAGATCTAATAATGTTTTACAAAAACTTAGTCTTTTGTCTATTTTTTCAGTACTCATAACATACTTAACTACACACTTTAGCTTCTTTTTTGATTTTTACATAATAAGTGCATTACCATTTATATTGTTTATTTATTTTCACATACATACTATAAATAAAATTGTCCTAGAATTTGCATTATATAAAAATATTTTAATGAAACCTACAAGACAAAAACAAAAACTAGATTCAGAAGAGTTTCTAAATGAAAATAGCATTTTATTTAATTCCTATTTAAATACAAAAACGAATATCCAAGATAATGATGAAGATATTATTTTCTCAAACAGTAAAAAAATAAGTAGAAAATATAAAAGATATAAAAAAGAGATTCATTCAAAAATAAAAGAGAATTATAATTTACTAAATTTTGTTTTAAGAATTAATAAAATACCTTCATGTTCCATATTTTTTAATGAGAAAAATGAAGAAATATTTGTACAAGATTCAAATGATTTAATAAAATGTAAATATTATAAAAACGAGAAATATTTTAAAAAACATAATAATTCTCTTAAGATAAATCCAAATATTATTACTCTAGATATATTATATTCTGATTTACTTTATTATAATACAACATACTCCAATAATGAAATATTTACCAATTTAAATAATTCACCCCCCCCAAAATATTGTTATAGTAGTAGTGGGTCTAAAATGAGTAAAGATGAAAGCCTATCGAATCGAAATGGGTTTAGAGAATTTTCAAATACAGAAAAAATCGTAGAATCATCAGAATCATATGAAGAAAAAAATGTATTAGATAATCAAATTCAAAAAGATACGTTAAAAAATTACAATTCTCCCTTAAATAAAACACATTTTATCAAATGTCTCACTGACGCCATAAATATCTTGTTTGTTAATCAATGCTATAATCACATATCTGTAGAATGGTTGAGCTTTGTTATAAGGTTTTCTATATGCTTTATACACTGGGTGAAGAATCATGATAAAAACATAATTGATTTACCTCCTTTAAATAAAAGGCAATTTGAGTTAAAAAAAAGGAACCTTTTGTTTTATTCTTTATTTAGTTCATATTCAGAATTATATTCTTTATATTTTCATATAAATAAATATAATAAATTTGAAACAAATAAAAACGATTTTGTGAAAGCCGAAAATTTAGAAATGTTCTACATGTATTTAACTGAGGTCAATCACCTAAATATACAAACTAATGGAGAAAATACACAAGGTGATAATGATAAAATACCAGAGTATTTTGTTCCTTCAAATTTATTAGACGATGAATTTTACATGTGTGAGCATGATATAATAGCCATGTTATTTGATAAAAGTATCTTTAGAAACCTGTCGATTACATTATTAGAACTACAATATGCCATTTATATGATACAGTTTATTGAAAGCAAAAGATTATCAATTTTAATTTTTTTGTTTTGTGAAAAAAAAAAAAAAAAAATGATTAAAGAAAAATCATATATAAATATGATAAAAGATACTAAAAGACATGTACAAAATATCCTAAGCAATGATACTAATATCAATCAATTATATGAGGTTGAGCATCGTTATTTGAAAGAAAATAATTATATAATAAAAAACAAAATTAAAGCGTTACAAAAAATAATTAATAAAAAACAAAATAATAAGTATCCAAAGATTGATAATATAAAAAGTATCATGACAGAAGAAAATGGCAAAAACAAATATGATAAGTAATATACACAGTTATATTGTTAAAGCATTGAAAGGCATGTTGAATAACTCCTAATATTTGACTTATAAAACTTATCAAACGGACTATTACATAGAAATTCTCTATTTTTATTAACATTATGTTAAGTACTCACACAAAAAATAAGTCTACTAATCAATACAGGATACTATGTATATTTATTTCCCTTATGTATATCATAAAGCAATTTAAAAGGTAGAAAACATAAATAAAGACGTGATATATTGTATATCAATATATATATATATAAAACATTTAAAAATTATGTAGAATAAAACATAAGAAATAAAAATATAAACAATTTTTTATGACAGGCAAAATTTTTCATATACAGGATATATCACCATATATATACTCACACATCCTGATAATATATTAGTCAAAAAATGTAATGATTTTCCCTCATGTGGTTCCAAACAGGTATGGATATATTTTTTTTAATGTATAGAAAATATAATCGAAAAATATATTGCTCATATTAATTGTATATATATTTATTAATATATTTATATAAGTGTTATTAAACTGAAATAATGGAAAAAATAAACTAGTCAAATTGTATTATTCATAATTATATCATTATTTAGTAGCAAGCTAAAATTTTGATATATATTTTTTGTTCTAAAAATTTGTTCACGTTATAGATAATACACCTTAGTACATAATATTAGCAAGTAGTAATGCCTATACATATATATTTATATAGTGGTATTAAATGACTTGGCTTTTAATTATAGTGTTATTATAATAATGGGAAAAAATACATAATATATAATAAAAAAATATTAACATGTTTTCCCTTATGTAATCAATCATTTATTTTTAAAAAATATAATTGAAAATCATGATAATGTAATAAATGCATTTATATATTACTGTAATATAATATGTAAAAAAAATAAAATAATATTGATGTAACACGCCATAATATAGCAAAATAATAAAAAAAAATATTTCAAATATCAATATGTACTATAAAAAACAGACCAATAATTTCTTTAAAATAAATTACATTCAAATTTGTATAGAATAATAACTTATGTTTATTGTATATAAATAGATTGAAGTATAAAAAATACTATATGCATATAATAATATAATGAACAAATAAATAATATATATCATACATAACAAGTTTCCCTCTTTGTTTTTATGAACATTCATATCTTACATTAGAAATATAAGAGTTAAAAAATAAACATAGTCCTATTCGAAGTGGAATCAAATAATATTTAGGAAGAATAAAATAAGATAAACAAAAACACACATATAATTATATAGCACAGTCGTTATACGAAAATGAGAAATAATATTTTAAGAAAGTTTATTACAAATAGTAAAAATGTAAAAAGCTGTAATGTATTAAAAAGAAGATATTTTGTTAGTATTCTCTCAAATAATGGAATGAATTATAAATATAACAATTTATATAATGTTAATAATTATTTTATAAGGGGTCACGGACAAAATAATACTAAATATTTTTCAACAGAAAAAGAAGAATTAAGTTCATATACTAAGGAGCAGATTGAAGAAAAAGTTTTGAATGTTCTAAAAAAATATATATCAGCTGATGCGGAAATTAATTATAATGAAGATTTAGAAAAAAATAAAACCAAAGATAATAGAGCATGGGATTTTTTAGATACTGTGGAATTTTTAATAGATGTAATTTGTTCATATAACATGCATATATGTGAGAATGTTTCAGTTTATTGTATAATTCGTAAAAGTGCTTAAGGCTTTGTACATATACATATGTAGAGTGAAATTTATGTTTATGTACATGAAAATACTTTGTAGCTTAAACTTGAAATACCATAATTTTGCTACACATATGAAAGGGTTTGTGTACATATATTATATTTATCAATTTGTTATTCTCATCTTTTTTTTTCTCCCTTTTTCACAGATTGAATCTGAATTCAACATCACAATACCAGATGAAACAGCTGACGGTATAAAAACAGTACAAGAAGTAATAGATTATTTGGTTCAATTAAATATTAAGAAGGCTTAATTATATTCCTATATACTATATACTATATTTTAAATAATAGATAGCAGCAATATAATTCTAATGGATTTTTTAAATTAATTTTCTACAAACATATAATTTTGCAATTAATAATCAAGTATATGATACATTTTTTCATTTTATTTTTTATTCGTAACTGAAATTCTTATAATTATGCATTTTGTTTTCCTATGAAGATTAAATCTTTGATCATGTAAAATATATAGTTACACATATAATATGCTTATATAAAAACAAAACATAAATATTTTATTTTTTTATAAAATAAACTTCTTGGTTTTGTCTCTCTTAGGGGCTTTGTAACAATTATTATTTCTTAAATTAATTTTAATTTAATAAATCTTTAATTATTGGGTATTACACATATGTTCCTCCTTCAAACTCACTTATTAAAATTGTATACTATAAAAGATATTCCTATTTATAGATTTATATTAACATATTGCGACTTCAAATTTAAAATGTTACACATTTTTCTTATAATTTTATTCCATCCGTTTTTCTATAGTTCTTAAATATAAAAATGTATTCAAAGAGTAAACTGATTGCTATGTGTGCAAAACAGCAAGATATCATAGTTCATATTAAAAAAATACCACAAAAAAATATTATTATATTATAATTTAAGTGGCATAAGAAAAATTTTTGTTTTATTATTGTTAGAAATTAAGGCGTTTTAATAAATACAAATATTTCTTCGTGTGTACACAGGGCACCTATTAAATAATAAAATAGTATTTTTAACTAAAAGTAATGCTAAATTAGTATTTTAGAAATATAAAATGTAGCGTGCTCGTTTTGTTTTCATTTACACCCGTAAATATTGTTCCATTGTTTTTAACATTCATAAAAAAAATATAAATACTGAACAAAATAATATAACAAATAGATTCCTACAAGTAATGTACTACAAAAGAAATAACTTTCATGCGTTTTTAATTATACATATTAAGCCTGCTTCACAATGGTTTTAAAATTTGTGAGAATGAAAAATTAAATATAAAAAAATGAAAAAAATATATTATTCCTTAAAACGTTGATTTTTTATATATTCAATAGTAATATAATGTAATTTAAATCAACATAAATTCGTATTTTACTTATAATTCGACGTATATAACTAAACAAATATAATTAAAAATATATCTAGCATTTAATTTCACATATAAGCCAAATATATATATACATATACATGTGTGTGATAATACAATTTGAATTACCGAATTGGCTTATAAAATGCCATATTTTCATGGTGTTAAGTTGATGTATTTATTAAACTTTTTCCATAATATTTGAATGACAATTATGTATTGCTTCTCCCATTTCTACTAATGTAGTACCCCTCATTATGGGCCATTTGATGGTATAATTTTGTAATATTAACATAAAAATAGTAAAAAAACAGACAAATTGAAACTCCAGATATAGAATACCATTGTTAATCATTTATAACATAAACAGAATAAGGAAATGGTTATAAAGCAAGATAGATGTGCTACTAAAAATATATTTAGTAACACACTGAATACCGAATATGAAAAACTTGAGGAGATCAAAGATAAGACATCACCAAATATAGACATGTTAAGAGAAAAGGAGGACAATGATGGGTTGTATAATAATAACAATAACTATAACAAAAGTGATGGGCATAAGGCATATATTGAAAATATAAAATTGAAACAATCTAAATATTTTGGAGATAAAACTATAGGGAAAAAATATAGTTATATTTATTTAATAAATCAAATATTTGGATCTGGAATTGTATCTATTCCATATATATTTAAACATTCTGGTTGGCTACCATGTCTATTTATAAATATTATAATATGTCTTTTAACAATTTTTAATACATTGTTATTTTTACGATCTATGACAATGATACCAAATAATATCCATTTTAATAAAAGATATGAATACATTTCAACTATGTGCTATTTTTTAGGAAAAAACAATATATTTTTTATGTTTATGCAGATATGCTATTATGGTAGTATATTAGTGAGCAATATAATTTCGATAGTTATAGTATCCCATGCAATAGATTATATTTTAGTAAATATATTTGGCTATACTATTGGGGTGATTATATATCCAAACTTTCAGTTTAGCACAATCACAGATATAAATAAATTGTATTATAGCAATAATTATGTATTGTGTATAACTATAGGATATGTAATAAATGCTATCATATCAATATATTTTTCTCAATCAAGTTTAGAAGATAATATGAAAGTACAAGTATTATCCTTTATATTTTTAATGATTACAATTTTTCAAATCATTTTTCTAAGTATTATAAAAATATATAAATATAACAATGCCCACACAATATTGCCAAATGATAGTACGGGGAAATATTCAGATATTAAATATCCAACCATATTTGGTGATTTTAATTTTAAACAACTTTTATCTTCCTATATATCATCTTATTCTGCTATAACAGTAATACCGTGTTGGGCAAATGAAATGAAGTCTGATGTAAAAATTATGAAAACTGTATGGATTTCAAACTTTTTTTGTTGTTTTGTTTATTATATATTTGGATACGTATTATATACCGCTTACCCTCATATTAATAATGAAAATATATTGTATGGCATATTAAAAAATCCATCTATAAATACTTCAATGAAAATTTCTATTTATTTATTTGATTTATTAACTATTGCACCTGGAATTTATGTATATTGTATTGCAACAAGGTATAATTTAGTTAATAGTAATATATGCTCAGAAAAGGTTGCCTTCCTTTTTGGTACTGTTTTTCCATTCCTTATATCATGGTGGTTTACTTCTCGGGCTATGTTTGAAAGCATTTTTACATGGTCAAGTTTAATTTTTTCATATGCATGTAATTACATTACACCATCAATTATATATTTGATAGCTTGTAAAAATATTCCGTATTCTCAAAAAAATCCGCTTCATTATATTCATGTTTTATACGACCCAAATGAATATAAACAAAAAAAATTCGCGTTATACAACATGTTTTCTGTAAAAAACCATTCCAAGGAAAGAGAAGGCACAAGCTCAAATACAAATCCCAGGATTCTCAATGAAAGAAATTATAACCAAAAATGTGATGCAGATACATTCAAAATAGAAACAGGTGATTGTATTAATAGTCAAAATAAAATTTTTAATAATATTACTAAAAATTTCTATAATAAAACATATCAATACCCGCGCTTTGAAAAAAATGAAAGTAAATTCGATACCAAGGAAATTTATAAATTAAAGGAATATAAAACAAAAGAAATTGAAAACAAAACTATCATCAACGATGATTCTAATAATGTTAATAATAATAAAAAAGGCAAATATAAAATACATTTTAAAAGTCTTAGCCAAATTAACAATCTGGAAGAGCATGATAAGCACAATTATTATGACGAAACAAAATCAACTAGGGGAAAAAACATAACTTATTTGATAGGAATAGACCAAGAATCTCAACAACAATTGAACAAGTATAATAATAGTAATAATAATAAGATTAGCGACTTAAATGACAATTCCAGATTCTTAGAGAATAATGTAGAAACCACATGCGATGATTTTCAAAATGGATACAGGGAATTAAAAGACATATGTGAGGAAAATGGAAATGAAGGTATGAGATTTAAATCTCCTGAAATAATAAGAAATTCATATAATGATAATAATAATAATAATTATTATAGAAAAAAAAGTGACAAGGATTTAAAAAAAAAAAATAAAGTAAATATATCACATGAATATTGTAAAAAAAACGAAAATAAATTAAGTAAATTCGAGTTACGAAAATATAATTCTTTATTCAATATTAAGAGTAATAATATTAATAAAAATAATTCTAAAAAAACGAATCAACACCAAATGCATAATGGCCGAAAATCACGAAAACACAAAACTGTTATAGGATTTGAAAAAAAGCATATTAAAATTTCCATTAAAAATAATAATATTAATAATAATTATTATGGCTATTCCAACATTAGTGAAAATGATATGTTAAATAATAAAAATATAGCCGATTTATCAAAAGATATATATAATGATGTAAAAATAATAAAAAAAAATTATGAAAGAAATAAATATTTAATTAGATATTCTGATATATTTGATTCTTTTTTAAATCTAAAATTCATACTTGAAAATGGCACTCAGAGAAATTCTGTTGATAGTGATTTCAATTTAGATGTAGCAGACAAAAATAGAAGCTCTAAAGATTATGACACGAATAAGCTTATTAATAGCTATAATACAAACAATAGCTCCTATTCAAACAATTGTAAACCTTTTCTTACTAATGAGAAACTTCCTAACACATTTGATAAATATATACAGAGGAATGACCGTAGTGCAAACGAATATGAGTATAAAGTGAATGACAAAAATTTAGAAACAGAAATAAAAATAGGGATAAAAAATGTGCTATGTAAAAATCAAATAAACGATATAACCTATAGTATAGATGCAAGTAAGGATGAAAATAGAGAACTATCCAAAAAAAGGAAAAGTGAAGAAATAAAAAAATTAAACATTTCTACACACACAGATACATATAAAAATATATTGATAAATAATCCATTATCTGATAAACAGAAGATAAAGAAAATTTTAGAAGACATAGAGAAACAAAAATCAAATGATGAATATAAAAGAAAAATAAAAAATATTAAAAAAGAATTTTGTATGTTTATTAATGAAATCAATAATAAAAAAAAATTAACATGGGCTTTTGATGGAAACAAAACAAATACAAATTTAATAATAAATAAAAAAAATATAAATGTTTCCAATGCATATAATTATTTATATTCAGACGATAATACAAATTATTTTTATAAAAAATCAGAAAGCGAAACATACTCATATAACATAAATTTATATAAAAATAAAGAATCCTTAGATACTGTTATAAATAAACAAAAAAGTGCCTCATATTTAAATAATAATTCTTATCACAATATTCTATTGAGGTACCAAACAAATGATAGTAATTCTAACACATTAATGAAAACACAAAGTTCAAATTATTACAAAAAATTTCAATCGTTATCATTGAACAGTGGGAAAAATATATTAACCAATTTCCAGCCACAAAGGGACGAAGAAAATAAGAATGAACCCACTAATATCTACATAACTAACCAAATAAATGACCCTATAAATGAAAGTGTAGATGATTCTACAAATATATGCCCTCAGATGCTTATGCCAGAAAATTTTAACAAAGACAAAAAATGTCAAATTAAAGATAATATTTTAACAGATCAAGAGGAATCTAAAGAATCAACAAATGATTTACAGTTAAATAAAAATAAAGATATAATTATGTATTTTTTAAATTCATATAATAAAAAAAATAAAATATATAAAGATATAAATACATTATATGTTCCTGATAATGTATATCATGTTATTCCCAAAATTAACAGAAGTACTGAGCAAAATATTTTTGACGATTCAATAAATAATATTTTTAACTATTATAAATATAATTTTCTTTTATCATTTGTCGAAAACAATGATTATAATAATATTAGCAAAAGTGGTAGTATTAAATATCCAAATATCCCGAATAAATACTTTTCTCAAAATGATATAAATATAGAAAATGCCGCACTAAAGGAGATTTATATTAATAATACTGAAAAAGAGGATTCCTTATATTCTATTTCTCAAAATAATAAAAATATTTATTTAAATAAATTTCCTAATAATGAAAAAAGAGAACCACTATTAAATTATTATAAAAAAGAAAAGAAATATAGTGATTTGCCAAAAATTAATTTAATTTGCTCTGAAAAACCTATATTTGGGTATGAAGATGCATATCAAATAGATGATTATGTAAATGGGAAAATTAATGAAAATATTATTCATGTCTATCCTATTAGATATTTAAGAATTAAACATGTTAAAACAACTGAAGTTTTATTGCTTATTGCAATATTTTTATTAGCTATCTCTATCCTTTACAATTTTATCGCTTAATTTAGAAAATAAATAAAATGCAGAACCAAAATTCAATAAAATAGGAGAGAACTAAATAATTATATGTATATGTGTACATATATATTGTTATCTCGAACCCTTATTTGTTTTACTCTATTTTTTCATTTTTTAAGTACAAATTTGTAATTTTTTTAAATAAAAAACACACATTCACGTGTGTAATGTATTAAAATGTGCATGCTTTATGCTCTTACGAACATATATCTCGATTTCATCTTTTTTTACATTTAAAAAAACAACATTAATAATTATATAATGCAATTTATACTTGTAGTTTTCTCTTATTCGCCCCTGAGATTATTTAATTTGCCATTTTAGCATATTTTATTATTTTTCATTTTCTAGAACCCTCCAAAATACAAGTTTAGACATTACCGCAATTGGTATAGTTATAAAAATTGGGAAAACAAATGCATATATATTCATATTTATGGCGCAAAATTAACATAAAAACAGTTAATAATAAAAAAAATAATTGTACAACTCCATATCATGCATTCGAAGTAATTTTATCATTTCAAAATATGTCTCTTTAGATACTGCTTGATTACCTACTAAGTTTATTACATTTTGTTTTTGTTTAGTCTCGTTTTTTAAATATTTTAAGTATGAGGGGAAAAAAAGAGCAATAAATTTTGGAGTAATAAATGTTTCAGCGAAAGAAATAACTCCCATCATATGTTCATACCTCTTTTTATCTTTTATAGAATTGAGGTTAAAATTATAAAGCATTTCACAATATTCATTAAAATAAAATCCATATGGTTTATTTATTTCATTTTGGTCAATTTTTATATCATCATTATTGTTTATACTGTTGTGCTCATTGGTTTCAAAATTTTTCTTTTCTTCATAATTTTCGAGTACTATATTTTCTTCACTTATTCTATTAGTCATCATTATATTGTTATATTCATTTTTATAAGTACTGTTCCAATATTTTATAATGAGTAATATATAAGATGGTAAAACGCTAGAAAATAACTCATAATTTCCTCGTAAAAAAAATCCATACTTTTCAGTAATATTTTCATCGGTATTTATATTTTGATTAATTAATTTTCTAATAACTATCATAATATATCTATCATATAATTTTTTTCTAGCTATACTAAAATGATGATAATATTTATTCATATAATTTGTCTTTAACGAAAAAAATGTTTTAACTAAAAATGAATTTTGTTTTACAGTATTATCTAAGTTTGTTTTGCGCAAAGATTTGATTGATGCAGTAACTGATGAGTTGTTAGCTTTTTCTGCAATGTCTAACATTTCTATTCCATTATATAAATATTCATTTTGCATTAAATTATTATGAGTTCTGTTACAAATAATGTAATATCTATATGTTAAACTAAAATGCTCATTAATGAATTTTGTAGTATCATGATTTTTATTGTCGCAAGTTTTTCTCATTAAATTATTTGAACAATCTATACCTCGAAAAGAATAATCAATTGTACTTAAATTCGAAAACAATTTAGCTATATCATATAAATTATGATAAAAAAATATAAAGTTTTCTTTCAATATAGATAAAACTTGAAATTTTTCATGTATATTCATCATATCTGCTTTTTCGTCTAATTCTTTATAAATACTCCATTTTTTTTTTTTTTTTTCATTTTTAATAACACTCGGTTTTACATTATTACATGCACTTATATCAACATTATCATTTAGAACAATGGGCTTATTATTTATATTGGAACTTAAATGAGCTTCTAAATCCATATTGTTGTTACTATTATTTGATATCCTATTTTTTGAATTAATTTGTCCACATAAAACATTTTTAGCAAAAGTAAAAATATCATTTTGGCATAATACTGAAACATCCATTATTTGTTCAAATGACATCTTATTTAAGTCTGGTATTCGATTTATAAAATCTAAAGAATTAAAACAAGATCGAATATCTCCATTACAATTATAAGATATACTTTTTATAACTTCTTTTATATTTTTATTTAAATTTATCATTCTACAATAATATCGCTCAGATAATGCCTTTTCAAGATTTAATGGATGTATTTTTTTTAATTTTATAAAATTAACAAATGGAGAATAATTTATATCAACTCCTAATAATGTATTAATTGCTTTTATTTTCTCAAAAGAATTTATAAAAATAATTATTGGGTGTATACAATAGCACTCACGATTTTTTTGATTTTTTCTGTCTACATTAATATATTTAGAATATTCTTTTTTACACAAAATAACACGATTAAAAATAAATTGAATAGAATTAACACAACTCTTTCTGAAATCTTCAGAATATTCTAATTCAGATAACGGCAATTCATCAATAATAATAGCACGAGTATTAATATAATGATTATCATAATAGTTTTTTTTTTTATCATATTCTTTTTTGCTTTTTAAATTTATATTTATAAAATGCCTATACAGGTTACTGTTCAGAATTATGCTATTTAATGTCTTTTTAAAATCTTTAGGTACAAGCCAATTCATTACATTATCATTTGTTTCTAAGCATTCAAAAATATCAATCAAAAGTTTTTTTTTTATAACATATTCTTTTTTTAATAAGAGTATTGTGCTTTCTATTAATTCATTATATTTATTTAATCCGGATATTATTTTTTTATTTATTTTATATATTTCTTTTGAATAATTTATTATTTTTTCTCGAACCTTTTCCGATATAAAATGAAAGCCACCGTTTGATGCCTCTACGTTTTTCGAATGTATATCAGTTTTATCATATATTCTTGAAATGCTTTGGGGATGAAAAAATATTTTTTCGTTCCGTTTATTAAAAGATATAAAATCATTATAATTAGATAAAGGGGAGCTATTTAGACATGTCAGAATTTGTTTCCTTGTGTTATTTTCATTTGTTAAATATTTAATCCCTTCACCTCTTTTCAACCATTCATACAATTCCAAATTTTCTTTATCCATTCTTTTAATGGAACTATTTGCTTTTATAAAAGAATTTACAGATTCTTCCTTCAAATATTTGACAATCAAATAATTAATAATAATTATATCTGTTATATAGTTAGTTATAAATTCATTACAGTTTATTAGTTCATTTATAGAAATATTTAAATTCATATTATTTATTAAATTATTATTTATGTTATTTATAAAAATTAACTCAAGCATATTATTATCAGAATAATTTATATTCTCAATTATTTCGTCTACATATTTATTTATATCACATTTATCTTGAAAATTAAGATGTGTCGCAGGAAACTCCATTAGGTTGTCTATTCCATGTTTTTGTTTCAAACATTTTAAAGCATTTAAACGATCTTTTCTTTCATTTAAAGAATTAATAATAGTTGTATATTTTATCATGGAGTTATTATGGTTTTCATCTACTACTAACCATTTTATTACTTCTCTAGAATTATGAAAGTCAATAAAATTTTTAATTTCTCTATTTATAGAATTGTTTAATAATATACCACTGTTCCCCTTATACGCTTTCTTAAAATTGGCTAAAAAAGAAAATGATTGAAATATTCGTTCAATATCTACATTATTATTATTTTTTTTTTCAAAATAATATTTTCTAAATATAATATCTTCAATTTTCTTTTTAATATTTTTTTTTTTCATATAACAAATTACATCCTCTTTTAATGTGTTAGCTAAAAAAATATTCTCCCTATTTTCTGCCATCAAATGATTAGCTATTTTTAAATTTTCAATTATTAATTTATTAATATTATTTGATTCAAGAAAGTTAACATTAATATTTTCATGTATTTTATTCAATTTATTTAAGTTTTTAATTACATACTCAAGATAATTACTATCTACAAATAAGTCTATTATATTTTTTTTTTCGATTTTATTTGATTTTTCAAAATTTTGTAGAAATTTTTTTCTAAAATCCCAAGAAAAAGCTAAAACACTTTGGCCTTTCTTATAAATTGTGTTTATTAATTTATAATTTTTATCTATGCTTTTGTAATAACTATTGCTCATAAGCGATAATGGTAACAACAACTCTTTTTCCTCGTTTTCCCGTTCAACAATTTTGATTGACGTCTCTAATATATTTATAAATAGATTGCAAATTTTTAAAAACATCTTAGTTGATTTTCCATTCATCATGTTGTATTCGGTTAATTCCTCCATTATCACTTTCTTTACCACATCATTACCGATGATATTGCTTCTATTTTCATTACTGTTGTGTAGAAGTAGACTCATTTCTTGGATATCTGTGTTGCTCTTTTCTATATCTAACTTTGCTACTTTATTTAAATTGGTTATTTCTTCTTTATCTATATATTTCCGTTTATTATTATTTCCACTAATACCCTCAAAGCTCCTTCCAATATTTTCGCTTAATTGCTCACTATCCCTATTGTTTTCTGTTATATCTTTGTATATTTTATCATCTATTATTTTTGATTGCTCATATTTTTTTTCATTTTTAATCTTAGGTTTTTTATTATTGCCTATTTGGCAACTCAAGTACAATAAAAATTCATTATAAGGATGATAATAATAAGAGTTGCTCCCGTCTGCATTTTTCATATTCCTAATAAAATTTTTATTTTCTTGAGATTCAGATTCATAATAACATTCTCTAATATTCAATTTTTGGCATATATATTTTATTAATGTTGTTTTTCCGCTTCCAGGCACACCTAATATTACACATACATTTTTCAATTTGAGTATATCTTCATTTTCTTTAGTGTTGGAAGCGATTTGTAATTCTTTACATAATATCGGATCATTGTTAAAATTTATTATGTTTATAAAAAAATGCAAAATATTTAATTTGTCCTTTGGATGCACTAATATTTCATCAAAATTTTGGGGCATATAATAATTCATTTTTTAAAGACATAAGGGAAAAATATATTCCCCAAAAGTTTATAGTAAAAAAAAAAAAATAACTAATAAAATTAAAAAAGGATAATTTATTAAGTTATATATATTTTTTTCCTTTTTTATCCATCCTATTATGAGTCTACATAATTATTGTGTATAAATATAATAAATTGTATAAATAAATATGTGCATATGTTTATACACTTAAAAAAAATATAAGCATACAACGCATAACATCATATATATACATGCAATATCATATAAACCCGTAAACTTGCTTATGCACATTGTAGCCAAATGTTACTTATTTCATATACATAAAAAAATATTATATAATATGTATTATGTATGTATGTATGTATATAATATATAGGAGCCTTTTCTTTTTTTATTTAAACAATTTACATTCCTATTTATAGTGCCTTCATTTATTTGTTTAAAGAAAAAAAATATACAATTCGATAAAATTTTATTCATTTTTAATTTAACAATATAATATATGTATAACATTTTTATTTTTTTCGATTTTTTACATTAATGTATTTTTCGAATATTATTAGCATTCCTCACATTTTATACTTATTTATACTAGGATAATATATATTTTTATGGTGTGCTCATTTTGTGGATTTTTCGCTGTAAAACAAGATAAAATATTTATATTTTTCTAAACCCTCATAAAAGATAATCATAAAAATTAGAGGTATTATTATTCGTGGTATATGCTCATTTTTTAGCAAACCAAACAGAAGGTACACATATATATAACACATCATATTATAAACCCCTATATATTCCATTTTTGGCTTTTGAATTAATATTGCTGTTCATTTTGGAATAGAAAAAAATATATTACTATTAAATTCTATAGAAAGAAAATGAATGAAAATATAAGCAAGGTTAATAGTACAATTGTTGAATTGTTGGGTATGTCTGATTTATTTAGAAGAATGCAAAATTCATGTTGGGGAAAATGTATACCCGATGTAAATGAACCTTTTTTATCAGTTGGTGAAACGAGTTGTGTTGATAGATGTGTCCATAAATATTTGGAGATACATACATTAGTAGGAAAAAATTTACAAGAAAGTCAAGTTATGAAATAGCTAAGAAATAAAATAAATCAAATACCCAAAATAATGCATATAATATATTATATACCTAGAATTTTTCACATATTATACAATTTTAATTATTTATCATTGTATGTTCACTATAACTTTTTATTTATTTTCTTTTTGTCTCATAATGTTTTCTTTTTTAATAATTTTTTTTTAACATACAACTTTTTCTCGTTTATTTACATATTATTTCATTGTTTAATAACCTATAAATATTTTTTTCTATACATCCATTCACCGTTGTAATTATACACATAAATGTGCATTTTGTTTTTAACTTTAAAATCCTTAACACATTCTTTTAATCTTAAATATATATTATCATTAATAATGTTTTATTATTGATATACCACAATTATATATTGTTTCCTTCTTTTCCTTTTAATTACTATTAAAAATATAATGGGGAATAAAATAAAACAATTCATTCCTATGCATTTTATTCCTTACTAACTATTTTAAAAAACAGTGACTCTAAAAAACTATTTAAAAGCGATCGAATTATTTTTTTTTATAAACATAAACAATTCTTATAGAAGATAAAACGCCATTAAAAAAAAATATAAAACAAATAACAATAATAATAAATATTAAAAATGGGGAAAACGAATAGGATTGTTTAATTTTTATTTTATATCAAGTGAATAAATATACCGCGATGAAGGAGGATATTAGTACTTCATATATAAAGAAGTATATATAGGAGAAATAAAACAACGATTGTTTTATATTATCACGATTTTATTTTTTCTGAATGCTATTGAAGCACGTTCGTATTGAGGATATACTTATTTTTTCGTTTTCCTTTTCATATATTTAGGTTTTTATTTTTTTTATTTGCATATTTGTAAATTTATATTTTGTGAAACAAACACATGTATATAGTGAATTTATAAATAAGAGTTACATTGCTAACATTTTAGCAATTCTTTGATTTTTCCATTTTTCATCCACCAATTTATGGTGAGGAATCCATATTCTATCATTTTTGTTTATTCAGTTTTTTTTTGCCATGTTTGCAAAGTTTATGTTTTATTTAAAACCTTCTAATAAATATGTATCCAATTATAAATACTTGTTCCAACATATTATTAAACAAAATTATGAGTCTAACATATTTAAAAAAAGTATAAGGAGGATGCTCCTTTTTTTTTATAAGGAAGTTCATCCAGATTTAACTCAGGATTTACCAGACGAATTAAAAAAAATAAATAGTGAATCATTAAGTATTTTAAACTCCTATATAGACATATTAAGCTCATCAAATAAAACTGAAAATAATATATTTGTAGAAAAAAAGCTAGTATTTTTTAAATTATTTGAAAATTCTGAACATAAAATAATAAAGGGAAGATATAAAAATATCGAAATAAATTTACAGACTATAAATAATAATTTGTCAGAAGAAGATAAGGAGCATATTATAGCCAAATTAATATATGATATTAAAAAATCGCTAGAAAAAATACAATCGAAAAATATATTTAATAATAATGATAATATGGAAGATATTGAAAATATTATTGATGACACATCATCTTATTTTCATCATAAAAAAAAAAATGAAAAAGACGATACTATAAAGTCTATATGGGACGATCTAATGGATCATGTAAAAAATAAAGAAGCCCTTTATCATCCATCTGAAGAAGAAACAAAATATATACAAGAAAAAAAAAATTATTTTTATTACATAAAAAAAAAATTAGAATATAAATATCAAAAAATAAATCACAGAAAACGACGGAAAGAAAAATTGCAAAACGTTAATAAAATTGCTAATAAAATAGTTCAAGACAAATTTGCAGATATTGAAAAAAAAAAAAAAAATTTTAAGACAAATGATGAGCAATTAATTCTTAATCAAAGTTATAAAATTACCCAAATGGGATATGATCCAAATCTAATTTTTTTTAATAAGGATATTAATAATGACAAAAAAAAACAAGCTATAGAAAATATTTGTGGAATTAATTTAAACGATGATGCTGATAAATGGTTATTAGAAAATTGTTTAAAACTTTTAAAAAATCACAAAATACAAATACCTATAGTTTTTTACAATGGGAAAGAAATTTCAGTGTCCCAAACGTTTGGATACATTTATGTAATTTAAAATTAAAATATTAAAAAAAAAGAAAAAAATGTCTGTATATATATAATATAACTATCCCCAATAAAATTAAATAAAATAACACAAATATATCCATTTTTATATTATAGCTTCCTGTAGATTTTTGCTTAAATCAATTTTTTACATTTCTAGAAAATAATCTTTATCAAGCACGAACTATTCGTGGAAAGGTAAGAAAAATTGCACTCATTTTTTTGCAATAAAAATATGTCTGCTAGTCATGTATATATTATATTCATTTATTTATTTTTTTTCCCCCACCAATTTATATTTAGGTATTAAAGTGCTTTGATATGTGACTTATAGAAATGAAAATAGGAAAATTTATACATCAAAAATTAAATTAAAAAATAATATATCTTTACAGTTTTTTAGACAATTATATAAATCGAAGCATTTGTTGGAGCATTAATTCTACAATGCTTATATATTATAAGAAAATACCAAAGTTGGCATAACTACATATGAATCATGGTTTAATGCATGAAAAGTATAAATCATAAATAACAAATGAACTATGCAAAATTATGTAAACGAAAAAAAAAAAACGGGAAGAAAGCACATATGCATATATATCTACTTTTCTATATTTCTATGCACATAAAAGTGGGGCATCAATTTCAAAAAAAAATTTTAAACAATGCATAGCATCGTGTCCTTGTATAAAAAAACACACACGATGCAATGTTTGGTAAATTAAATGACAAATATTAATATATAAAAAACAAAAAACTTTTAATAATATGTATGTAGAATCATAATCATAAAAAATTCATGAAAACAAGCAACTGCACACATATATATATATACGCGCATATAATGTATTATCATTTCTTACTTTTGATAGTTAATATATTAACACTTTCAACGCGCTTATATTTATCTTCATTTGATATTTTGTAGACATCATAAATATGTTTTCTACATAAAGGACAACAAGGCAAAGAATATTTTAACTTAGTAGTGTTATATATCAATGATCTTATACATAATTCACAAAATCCACCATGCATACATGGATATAAAACAATATTTTTTGGGCGCTCATCACATATTTCACAATATTCAAATGAAGAAACTATCGAAGCGTCCTCTCCATTAATTTGATTTGAAATTGCATCATTATCTTCACGTTTTGTGAAACTTTTTTCTCCACATTTACTATCCCCTCCTGATAATCTTCCATATACCCATTTTCCATTCAAATATCTTTTATTAAAAATATTTTTTAAATTAAATATATTTTTTTTTTTATTGTAACCCAATTTTCCATCATTTTCATTCCCTCCACTATTATTTATATTACTTTGCGTGCTTCCCAAATATTTTTTCGATTTATTTTTTTCTTCATATTCTAAAATATCATCCATAGTGAATTCTCTATATGTATGTTCATTTACTCTAGTTAATGCAATTTTTTTTTGTTTTTTCTTTTTATTTTCTATAATATAAATTTTTTTTTTTGGTTGCATATTTTGTGTAAAATTGTGAAAATCTGTTAAACTAATTTGTTCTAAATATGAATCATTCAAAATGTCCACAAATAAAACTGCACTAGTTATTATTATAGTAATAACTGTTGGCTTTCCAAGGTTTACTAAAATAAAAAAAATAGCAAATATCACATTCATTCCAAATAAAAACTTGCTAATATATTCTAAAATATAACCAGTATAAGTGTATTTATTATTACTATGTATATTGGCAATATTATTATTACTAGAATTATCAGAATTATTGCTCCTAATATGACCCCATTTTTTTAATAGTTTACTTCCACCATATGTTAGAATATATATTATAGAACAAAACCATATAAAATATTGAAAATGGTAACTAAATATCGGATCAATATCACTTACCCACCATAAAATACAATCATCTGATAAAATAATTTCCAAAAACATCACTGTGCATAATGACCAGAAATATTTATATAAATATCCTTTTTTGGTGTTTAATGATAATCGGGATGATCGATAAAAGAAAAATAAAACAAACTCATATAATATTCTTGATGATATAAGTCCAACACGTAAACAGAGAAAAAATATGGTTAGGAAAATAAAAATCCTTGTAATTTTTAAATGATTTTGTGTTGGCATGAATATAAATAAATAATTTTTGCTATTATTACTATTAATCCTTTTGAATATATCTCTACACATTTTGAATTTGAATTCTTTTATTGTGTATATAAAAACATCTTTCTTTTTTATCTTTTCATACATTCTTATTGCATCCTTATATATATTCTCTGATTTTTTTTCATTATTTACACTATTTTTATTATTATTATTATTATATAATTTATTCAATACTCTATGTATGTCATTATATAATTTATAATTCCCTTTATTGATTTCATTTTTTATCATATCATCAGTTAGTAACAAATTTTTTATTTTATTTTTATTAAATTGAAACAAGAATGCTCTTGTAAACATATCATTATATTTTGAGTCAATTAATAATAACTCAGCATCATCAACATTTATTTTTAATAAATTATTATATAACAAAGAAAATTCAATACTAAACAATCCTAATAATATAAATAAAAATAAAAATGCTCTAACAATTTTGTTCGCATTAAATTCTTCTAAATTGGGTTTTATTTCATACCCTAAAATTTTTCCAATAAAACATCTTTGATAAAATCTTAATTCATGTACTTCATTTTCATTTAAATTATCATTCATATTGTTATTTATTATATTATCTCTTATTGTTAAGGCATAATAATTCATTTCTTCACTATTCGAAGCTAAACTTCTTGAATTTCTATCATTTATTATATTATTTATTGTTAATACATTGTTTACATTATTCACATCGAGCATATTATCCTCTTCTACATTTATTTCGCTATTTATTCCATTTTCTTCTTCTTCACCTCTTAAATAAGGGGTTTCATTTGTATATACTCCATTATTTGGTGTTTCATTTTCGATGCCGCTATTCTCGATAATTCCTCTTTGATTAAAACACGTTGCATTATCTTCATTCAAATTATTTGAAAATTCATTTTGTGGTTCTAATACAGTATTTGAATTTTCATTTATATCTCGATTATTTGTTACTCTTTCTTTTTGATCACCATTTATAGAAGGATCGTAAGTATGAGCAGATTGATATTCATTATTATTTGCATTGGTTAATGTTGATTTATTATTTTTCTCTGGTTTCACATTTGAAGAAAAAGGAGGTGGCATATTTTTTTCTGTATTATCACATACAAAATCTGTATTTAAATTATTATTTTCGTCATTTTTTAAATTCGGGTTTTCTAAATTAGGGATTTCATTGTTTAAATGGTTAGAATTAGTATATTCATTTTCATGGCATCTAACTAAAGTACTACTTACATTATCATCATTTCCATTTATATTTTTTATATGATAATCTTTACACCAAATGTTTTCATTTTTATTTCCATTTCCGTTTCCTACTTCATTAATGTCTGTAAATCCCCCTTCCATTTTATTTATGGTTAATTTTTCTTTTTTCACTGTTTTATAATTTAAATAATTATTCCATCAAATATGAGAACAATTATTTATAACTTCAAAAATCAATTTCACGATTTTCCCACATACCTTCGATGTTATACACATGCATATTATTTTTATTATATAACTATATACATGCACATATGATCATTGCTGCCTTTAAAACACGTATCTTTTACATTTTTATATTTCATCTCTTATTTATAGAAAATAAAAAATGCTATTTTATGGCATAATACACTGTTTCGAAAAATAACAACAAAAAAAAATTATAAATGATATACATAAAGAATGCAATTTGTTTACAAATAACATCAGTTAAATATTTTTTACATTTATTTAATATTATACAAATGTAATTCATCAATTTTTTGATTTCGTTAAAAATAAATATACATAATGCTCATAGGGAATTTTTCTTTGTTATATATAATTGCATGGCAGGAAAATTAAGTCGTATATTGTTTATTTTTGTTTAAATAAATAAAGCATGCAAATAAATAAATATATATAATATCAAATAAAATAAAATAAAGCATTTCAAACTAATGATTTTAAGCGGATATATGTTATATATTTTACATGCATACTTATATATATAACTTAAATGTAATTATTATATGTTTCTTAGACTTTGTTAAAGCCAATGAAATGTAACAGTTTTACAAACATCCTTTATAAATATATTATATATGTAAAAACATTTCATATAGTATATGTATAAAAATATAAAGACACACCATTTATGAGATTAAATAAACACTAATTGCTTTTTTATTTCTTAATGCTACTTGTATTATTAGTGTTTTATTATTATTTAAATGTTTTTTGTCTATTATTTTAAATTATGGCAAATGAAATATCTTTTAAAAAAATATTTTATATAGTTTTAAAAATATAATAATAAAGTACGTTATTTCAAAGCGGGAAAAAAATTATTATGTAAAAATCACATTTCATGATTTATATAAACAGGCTTATGTTTTGTTATATATAAATTAACTTATAAAAATATAGAAAAAATATTTATGCAATAAAATATATGTAATAAATATCTTATTTCTTTTTAAAGTATTAATTTGTTATTTAGGATATATAAAGTTTCATCAACTATGAATTAGCTTTTTATGATTTAGTAATATGTTATAATTACTATTTAAAGGAAAAAATTAAAAAATTACAATATCAATTATATTTATATTTTTTATTATATTTATTGCTTTATTCATTTTTTTCTATAAAAATGTAATATCAGTATAAATACATATTTAATTATTCTTCATAAAATGCTTATATTTATTTTACCGTTGCCATTTTATTATATGAATTTATTTTAAAATAATTTTAATTTAAAATTTTTTTAACAAGCTTAAGGTTTGCTATTTCATGTATATATTTATATATGTAAAATACCTTGACATATGCAATGATATTTTTTATAAAACATATCAGCAGTATTCATATAGAATAAGCAGTTTTATTCTAATTTCACAGAAATCATACTTTTTTAAATTATTTTTTTGTAAAAATATAAAATAAAAAAATGAAAATAACATTTTGAAGAATATATATATATCTATATTCTTTTGTTTCCAATTTTATATATTTTGTTTCTTTGTGTATATATTATAATGACAAACGTAACTATGCAGAAATAATGTAATGCTATTATATAATTTTTATAACACTAATCAAGTTAACCTATTTTGGTAAATTTGCCATATCAAAAAATAAATATTGATAAAAAATTATATAAAATGCATAATTCCATAATTTTATTTTTATATATGTGAAAGCCCCAATAAATTGTTTTTTTCGTATTTTAAAATAGCATAGTTTTTATTTTTTATAAGGAACTACGTTTTTTATGGGTTTTCACTATTTTCATGTCTACATGCTTTGTATATTTATTGCAAATCCCTTTTTATGCCATTATATATTTCTTGGGAATTGTAAATATTTTTATGAAATAATTATATGCATATGTACTTACTAAAAATAATCATAAGGTTATGAAAATTTTTAAGTTCTCAATGTGGCCTTAAAATTTTATTAATTTATAATTATTAATAAATGTGGAATATATGCTCCCAAAAATAATTAACAATTTGCTTATCCAAATAATATTACTATATATTTTGTTCATACATATAATTTCTCAGTAATTTCTAATTAAAATATTAGCATATTACCACTTTTATATTATCAGATATTAAAATAAAATTTTAATTTTGGAATTTTTATGTAACTATCTCATAGTAAATGTGTTACGTATATATACGTTTGTGGATAAAAGAAAAACATAGTGTGTATTCCTTTTTTATTTTACCCCGTGAAAAATATCACTCTATATTTCCCTTATGCCTATTCTCATACGCACTAATATACATATATATTTATATTTATTTATTTATTAAAAATACAATAATACAAAGAAGCATTGTAAATACAATAAGTGTAAATCGAATTTTTTTATGTGCTTAAAAACAATCTTTCGTAACATTTATTTTATTTTTTATGTCTTATTAATTACTATTTTTTTTTTTTTTTGAATTAGTACTATTGCACCATATTGCATATACAAATTGAATCGGACAATGAATTTTATTTTTTGGAAGCTTTCTTAAAAAATAGAGAAATGAAAAATACTTATTTAGAGAATTAGACCAAGGATCGTAATCAAAAAAATAGTATTACATATATACACACACACATATATATAGTAGATATTATTCTTTATCTTGCCTCCTTTATTTACGTTTCAAATGCTGACAATAAATAATGTATAAAAAAATGAAATAATAAACGAGATAGTAATATGTAGCATTATTATTTTTATATATATCTTTTTATTTAGAATGAAAAAATATATTCTTAGTTTAACGATTTTTTTTTTATTATTTCAATAATTGTAATTTTATGTTACTAAGAATATTTAAACGTCTCAGTTATAAATAATTAAAAAGTATTTTATTAAGTTCTTATTCGAATTATTTCATTTTATTAATTTTTTAATATCATAATGCAGTAAATATATAAATATCAACGCTATACTACATTAAAAAAAAGTAGCGTCCTTAATTTTTTATAAATTAAATAATTCTTAAAATATTGTATCTTATATATAATATAATCTATATAAAAGCCTTAAAAAAAGTAAATTGTGGAAGCATACAAACCTATGGTACATATATATATATATATATATATATATATATATATATTGTATACTCTACGATGTGTGTCAAGTGTTAAAATATTCGCAAATGTGTAAAGAGCTAATAAGAATAAATTATATATGCATATATTTATAAGAATCATATTTATTTGATTGTTATTTAAATGTGCATTAAGAAAAAAAATGTGCATGCTTAATATCCCTTTTTTTAAGCATATATCAAAACTGTATTTTATTGCGTATATATATTTTTATCTTTTTGCGATTTAAAAAAAAAATAATTAAAAAATACATATATTATTTTTCGCAACCCCTTAAAAATTTAGAAATAAATAATATAAAAAAACGTAATAACAATTCTAAATTTTTTACACTAAATATAAATAAATAACAATATGAACAAAATTAAAAAATAATTTACATGCACAATTGCATTTTTATACGTTCTTAATAATTATTTAAGAATAAATATATTGTAAGTTTGCCTTATATGCGTGTATATATGCATATTATTATACGTGATAATATTAATACGTATTTATACATTTGCATATTAATTCATATTATATAATAAATAACAATAGTGAAATAATTACATAATTGAGAAATATTTACAGAGAAAACAAAATAATCCTTAAAAAAATGTTATAATTGCATAATGTTTTTTTGAATTTTAATGGCGATATATATATTTTATAATTTTATTGATATTTTTTTTAGTTGAAAAATAGTTAAGAAAAGTAAATACATTTTGCATGCTGTATTTCCATTTTTGGTTGTTTGTATTTTTTTTTGTGTTTTTTATTAGTAAGGAAAATAAAAAGAATTGCATAAAAAATTAGAAAACACAGAATAGTTAATACAATTAATTGACTATATGAAGTTATATGATTTTATTTTTTTTTCTTAGCAATTCCCTAAAATGCCAAGGAAAAATATATACATATACGACAAAAGCTATATTATGTAATTATTCATATTCTTACAATACGTATACATATAGAGATTTATAAGCATATATATATGTGTATATGCATTGTATACACAAAGCCGAACAAATTGGAAAAATTAAAAAATGATATATATGAAATTAATATTGTAATACTGTTTATGTGTACATGCGTATATTATTATTTATATGGGGAGTTATTATATAGGAATATTTACACATTTATTTATGTTTATATCATGCATATTAAATAATTTTTTTTATATAATTTTCAAAATCCAATTTATGAAATTTCCAAATATCTCAAAGGAGGTATTTTTTCTTATGGTAATAAAAATGTGGACAGCATTAAATATAATTAAATTATTTTTGAGATATTAATATATATATATATATATATCTATTATTTATATTTCCATTTATTTTCACAAACTTAAATTGAAATACATATATTGTGTACATGCTTATTTTTTATATGTGTATCCATTACGTGATTTCATGTGTATTTATATTATATAATATTCATATGCATGCGTATTTATGCGTATAAATATTCATGGATGCACACCTCAAAATACGAGGAATAAAATAAAATTAAAAAAAAATAATGCAAAAAGAATATAACGTCAATACATAAAAATATAATATATTCAAAGGGAAAAAATGTAAGAATAACATTTACGAAAAAACACACAAATTTTTCATTTTCATTAATTTTTAAAAATATGTATTAAAAAATTATTTAAGCCTTTTATATGCGTATGAAATATATATACATTTTCATATTTTTCAGATATATAAGCATAGTATCTAAGACCGCACATATATATATATATATATATATATATATATATATATATATATATATATATATATAGAGTTTATGATTACATATTTATGATAATATTTATATATAGATATTGGTATATACCCAATAGCCTTTTAGCTATCTTAAATACTTCATAATTTTCATCTATATGCGCACGCCTATTAATACTATACACACATACATGTGTGTATAAATAAATACTATAAATTATATATATATACATTCCAAAATGGAATACATAGGAAACATATATGATAAAGTGCTATCTGGTTATGTATCTGCTCATGTGTTAAAATATAAATCATGGGAAGAAAAAATAATAGGTAAAGAAGCATGCAAAAATGATAGTGATTATATAAAAAAAAATTTAGAAGAAATATTAGGGACATTTGTAAAAAATGGGAAATTTTCACACTCATTATGGGAACAGCATAAAATGTTCATAGGAGATGAGGGTATATATCTTTTAGGGGAAATTATAACTATTTGTCAAATTGTGCAATTTGTAGATTCCGATGATATTGAAAATGTTCAAAGTAATGAAGAATTTAAAACAAATTTAATAGATGAATTAAAAAAAAGATTAATTATAAAAAAAAAAACTGAAATATTAGAAGAAAAAATTATTTCTAATATATCCATGTGCAATGGTGATAATAATTTTTATAATAATTATTATTATGATGATATTGATGAGGATGAAGCTGATAATAATAGTGACTATGAAAATGATCAAAATAATATTGATTCCATTGCATCTGTTTCAAATAGCACTAAACATGATAGCAATGGATTAGCTGGCAATAATAATACAAAGTTAAACGATAAAAATGCAGTATCAAATTTTGTAGAAATGTTATGCGCAGGAAAAGCTAATAAATATGGATTTTGTGAATATGATCATAAATTTAATGATAAATATAATTTAAAGAATATAAAAAATGAATATAAGTCGTCTAAATCAATCGAGCATTCTATTTTATCATTTTCAGAAGATTACGATCATAAATATGTATGCCTATTGCTTAATAATTCAGGGATACAAGAAGTTAGAATCTTAAGGTTTAGTAAAGATTGCATAAATACAAATAAATTATTAGATACCTTAAAAGGAACAGTAACATTTTTAAATGAACTTCGACATTTATTTAAATATTTTAGATCACAAATATTTTTTAAAGATAAAATTTATGGAGAGTTTTGTGCATATATTAAATTTCATAAAAGTGATCCAAATTTTAGTGGCACAAAAGCATTAAATGAATTTTTTAATTCTTTAAATGAGAATGCTATTAAATATTTATTCTTTGGATTAAATGAATATAACTTAAATTTATTAGAAGAAGCTATTTCTTACTGTCCTATTGCTACTTTCTCTTTTTTTAAAAATATTAAACTTCTTAAAAATATGAATGTTAATTCAGTTCGTCGTACTTGGAAAGCAGTATGCAGCTTACAAAAATTATATAAAAATTACAAAAAAACTCAAGAGCAAAATTTTTTAGATGATATTAAATATAATAGCGATGAATATAATACAACAAGCATACATCAAAACGTATCTAACAATGGACGTATTTCTTTATCTCAGCCGCCAGGTAATAGAATCTATTATAATCTAAATGAATCTATTTATGTAGATGCATTGAAATATAAAATACATTCTCTTCTTCATGCGGATCCTTCGTCTACTTCTAATATATATACTAATTCAAACATAATATATAGTAGTACTGAATATATAAGTAACCCCATTTCTCTTATCAAATGCGATTATATTTCTAAAGATGCTTTCATTAGAATTATTAATACCTATAATAGTATTTATATTAATTGTAAAAACTGTAATTTCGATATTCTTGTAGGCAATAATAAAGAAAATAAAAACGAATTGTTTTCTGATTACAACAGTAATAATATAGAATATAATGGAAAACCATTTTCTAGTTCAAATATTTGTAACGATAATATGCAAAGTATATATAATAATAGTAATAGTAATAATAATAATAATAATAACATGCCCTTAGATTTATATAATGACGAAAAATTATGTAAAAAAAATGATATAAATAAATTAAATGGTACTTGTTTGTATGTTGTTTCAGATGAAGATAACTTTGAAATGGAAAAAAAAAATTTACGAATCACCAATAATATATTAGAAACAAATAATTCAATAGAAGATAATAATAAAACATTATTAGAAGGTTCTGATAAACTATTAACTGAAAGTACATATAAACCATCTCATGAAAATAAAATAACAAGAGATAACTCAATGGACGATTTAAGAATCAATATGGTTAAACTTTTTAAAACATATGGTGGTCAATGCCGTATTGGAAAAGTACAAGGTAGATGTGAAGATGCAACTTTTCAAACAGATACACCACCAGCTTTTGGAATTTTTGATGGAGTAGGTTCATGGAGTTTAGAAGGTATAGATGCATCGAAATTTTCCATTGGTTTATCATTAGCATGCCAACGAGAAGCTGAAAAATTATCAAAGAATATTAATGGATATGAAAATGTATCATATAATACTATTATTAGATCGAAATTATTATTAAAAAATTCTTTAGAAAGTGTGAAAAAAGAATATGCAGATGCATATGGTAGTTCAACTGCTATTGTTGGTATTTTAGATGAATACACAGGAAAATGCGGAATATCATCATTAGGTGATAGTGTATGTATGATTCTAAGAAGAGAATTTTTACCAGGGGATATTAATTTTGAAAGAGAAACATATCCTAAATTTCCTGTTGAATCTTTTTTATATGTAAATAATAAAGGACGAAATCCTTCTATTATTAGAAAAATTATATGGAAAACTACTGATCAAAAATGGGAAAATGGGGCACCATATCAATTATCTAATTTACCAGATCGTAGCCAATGGAAAGATTTAGAAGCAAGGGGATTACATAGTTTTGTAAAAATTTTAGAAAGAGTAGACATAGAAGGAGATTCCCCAGATATGGCAATATCACCCCCCTCAGAAATTTTATGTATGCCTGGAGATTTAATATTATTAATGAGTGATGGTGTTTGTGATAATTTATTTGATGAAGAAATCGAAGCTTATTGCACATTAGCTATAAGCCCTGAAGAAGCATGTGAATTAGGGGACCCTAGTGCATATACATCAGCACAAGATATTGCATATTCAATTACAAATATAGCAAAAAGACGAAGTGGTGATAAACTACATTCTAAACCATTTTTACCATATCCAGGAAAATATAGAGAACCAAATAAAATATATAAAGGAAATAAAGTAGATGATATTTCATGTGTAGCTATATGGGTTGTTTGTGAAAATGAAGATAGTGTAAAGTATATAGCTATGAACCCAAATGAACCATCTATATTAGAAACTGATAAATATTATTCAAATAATTATTTTCATCATTTTAATAAATTAACAGATATGTGCACACCTACTAAATCATTTATTAAAGAAAAAAATAAAATAGAACGTGTTAATTTAAAACATATAAATACAAAGAAAGGAGAAACACAATCTACCTTTTCTAACTCAAACAGTACTAATATGGTAAATCCATTTAATGCCAGTTTCTTTGATTCATCCGAAACTCCAATCAAATTTAATGATGAACCCCAAAACAGAAATTATGAAGATTTAAGTGATATGGTTTTAAGAGATGCTGATGAAGAAGAAATAGAAGAAAATTATACTGATAGAAGCAACATAGAATTTGGGCAAAATCAAAACTTAAGTAATAAAAAAGATTCAAATAAAAAACAAACATTATTATCATCACAAGAAGAACAACAATTATTAGAAAATAATCCTATGTACTCAAATGCCTCAATGGATGATATGATTATGAAAACACCAAATAATAATATGTTAAAAGAAAAATATAAAGATCAAATTTTCAATCAAGATGATTTTGACCACACACCTAAACAAAGAATGTTAGAACAAAATATAGATGAACATATAGAAATAATAAATAATATGTATATAAAAACTCCTTTATTACATGTTGATCAAACTAGTAAAGATAATTCTAAAAAAAATAAATCAACTAAATGTAAAATTAAAAATAAAACAATTGAAAAAAAAATGATGCCATTAATGTGCCATGAAACTCCAAAAAAACAAATTCAAAAAAATAGCGAAAAACAAAATAAATCAACAATTGATGAAAATTATTATTATAACGATGAAAATGATAATCTTACTAATAATCCTGATAATATTAGTGATAATTATATCAATAAAGAAAGTGAAAATATGGTGACTAATTTTGAAGATAGTGAAACACAGATTAAAATTCAAAATTCTAAAAATTCAATGCTCAAAATTAATAAAAAAATAGCAAATGCAAAAAGGAAATATAATTTTAGTCCAGGAAAGTTAGAATCACCTAGTAAAATGAATTTATATTCAAAGCGATCCAAAAAAACATAAAAATGATAAAATAATTATGAACATGTCAGGTATATTTTATTTAACAATGAGAAACAATAAAATTAAATATTTTTTTTTCTTCAGTCTTAGTTTAATCCTTAATTTTAAAAAATGTAATTATATACAACATCGATGCTTACTGTTTTTATTCTTTTTTTGAAGTTTCAATTTTTTTTATGATCCTCTATCATGTATAATAGTAAACATATATAAAATTGTAATAAAGAAAAAAAGCACATAAATATGCATGTGTATATATATACATATATTTTTTTAATTTGGCTATAATAATCATTTTTATGTATATCTCCATGCGCCTATTTTAAAATCCAATGTATTTATTATTATTATTATATATATATATATATATGCATTATAAATATACAAAAGAAAGAACACTGGACGTATTATATATGTGTGTGCATACATGTAGACATATATACGTATATTTGCAAGTTGCGTGTAAGTGTGAATATATTTATATTCATGCACTGCGCATGCAACTTACTCTGTATTTATTATTGAAGTTTGTTAAAATTTGCATATGCATGTGCGTTTATTTATCAATATATATGCGTGTGTTTTATTTTATTTAGCTATCTATCAATATATATATATATATGTGTTATTTATTTATTTATTTATTTATTTATTTATTTATTTATTTATTTATTTATTTATTTATTTATTTATTTATTTATTTATTTATTTTTATGCTTTAAGTCTCATTTTTTATTGTAATATTTTTTTTAGAAATATTATTTCTTAATACAATCATCACAAGATATAGTGATCTGCCTTCCTTGATTTATATATTTAGTGTATATCTATCCATATGCATAATAATGTATGCCTTATTTTATTGTTATTAATTTTACTTTTATTCTATATTTTTATCATTACTATTATTATTATATTTTTTTAAAGTGCTACATTTTAGAATAAATGATGTATATAAGGATATTCAATTTTTTTTTTTAATTTTTTAAGTAAAATCTTCTCATTGGGCTTTACGCACCTATATATATTCAGATTTATATATCATTTATTTATATCTACAAATACATATATGTATGTCAAAATTACATCCAAGTTTTATAGTCGTTTATTTTCAGTGGCAATTAAAGCTTACATTAATATATGTTAAGTTTATATATTTATTATATATGCATATTTATATATGTTATTAACATGAAACATAATGCAGAATATTATCATTGTTTTTAATATTGTTTAAAGAAAAATATTTTATATAAAATCTATGAATAATAAAAGGAAAATCAGCCTTATCAAATCCAGAGCTAAATGTTTTATGTCGGTGTGTATATTAAAAATAAAAATATGTAATGCTATATACACGCATTATATATATAATTATATCCTATGAAATTAACTATTTTTTTTTATTATTATCATTCCTGCTTGCCTCCCTTTTTCCTTTCCAATTGACATATATGTTTTATGTGCACATATATACATGTGTGTACATATATACATGTGTTGTTTAAATTTTTCAATTTTAATTAAATAAACTATTATTATTTTATTTAATTCATTAATAAAAAAACATTAATAATATTTTATTAAAAAAAAAAAAATCGCTAATACATATTACCAATTGTGATATGAAAAAGCAAATACCATATAATATCTTAGTTTTTAAAAAGTTCACAGTTCCATGCTATTTAGGTATATAAATAAAATACATTCAACTCTTATAGGATTTATTTGTCATTAAATTATTAATAAATATTCTTACAATAAGGAGATATATGCATGCTTTTTTTTCTTCTCTTAAAATTTTCAAACATATCAAATATTTAAGACAATTTAAATGAAATACAAAAAAATAATATAATTTCATAGGTCTTTATAACAATATTAATATAGTAAAATATGCAGTGTATATATTCATAAAAATTGAGAAAAGGGAAAAAAAACAAATACAAAAAAAAATAAAAATTCCATACAAGTTATACATAAAAAAATATTTAAAAAAAATATATCTACATTTAAATTGCAATATATATTAAAATCGTATGTTATGTATATGCATATTGTTTACAAAATATTTTTAATCAATTTGCCCAATTTTCACGATTTTTAATATTTTTTTTCTTTTTCTTTTTCTTTTTTAAATTATTAGCACTGTTGTCTGCATTATCCTCAACAGGATTCCACCCAGGTATTTTTTTTTCACCAGTTTTATTTGTAACATTATTTATTTTTATGGTTTCATTTCTAGTACTAATACTGGGAAATGTCTTATTATTTTGGTTTCTTTCTTCTGCCAATTTACCCTTAACTTTATACGCACAATTTTCTTCCTATATATTTAAGGATATATATACGGATGTGTTTATATTTATTTATCTCATACAATGGATTTCCGATCAGGCTATACATAACAATATTCATGCACACACATAATACAATTATTTGTTTAATTGCTCCTTTATTCATGTATTTAAATTTTTCAATATCTTACTTGAGGCATATAATCAGTTCTAACACGAATGCTTTTTCTAAATGTACCATCACGACGTTGAGTTCCTTTGATAAATTTTTCATTTGTCTTTTCATTTATTATATATACGTCACCTAATGGTGTTACTATTTCCTTTATATAATCTTTACATTCATTATCCTCAAAGGAGTTGAACGATTTATTTTCTAATTTCGTTTTAGCCATTTTTTGTGGTTCTTTATATATATTGAGATTATATAAATTTATTAAATATACCAAAAACACAATATATATATTTTTATAACCTTATGAAAATTTTGTTCCAATTATATTTTACAAAAAGTTTATATACATATATTTTTTACTCTCTACATCATTTTCAAATGCATATAAAATTTCGAAATATGCTACCTAACCCAATATTACAAAATAAAATATTATTCAAAACTTTGGAAAAAAAAAAATAATATTATAAAGGATATGTTATAGATATTAAAAGGTTTTAAAAAATCACCGAGTTAAAAATTATGAACATAAAAAAATCATTCCCTACTAAATACCCATATTAAACATATCAAATACATTATATAAATAATTACATGCACATATGTATATACTAACTTGCATATTAGCACATCACTCGGTTAAGCATTAGATCAATATAATATAATTCAGGAAAACTATATATTTTTTCGAATTATAATTTTCATAATTTATTAGTATATCATGAATATCCATATAATATATATAGTGTATATATTCTTGACATATTTCTACATTGCATTTTATAGAAATCAAAATATTATTATTTTTTTTTTATACAAAATACATACAATTTATATTAGAAAACCATATTTTTACTTAATTTCTCTACAAAATAAAGCACCATTTTAAGATCGTCCAAAATAAAGAAGAAAAAAAAAAACGAACCAACATATAAAAGCCTTATAAAATAAATATATTCTTATATTTAACATACTACTTATAGTAAAGGCGAGTTCTATAAATTTCGATATGTGTACTATTTATATAATTTAGTGTTTGCATCGTATAGGACTAAACATATTAAATTAAAAATGGTAAACAACTTTTGTTTCCTTGAATTTATTAAATCTCAAATATGTTTTTTTTAAAATACATATAAACAGGAAATTTTATAAAACAAAAAAAAATAATAAATAAACTAATTCAAAACGTATAATATATACACATTTATATTTCAATGATTATTCTTTCGGGGATAATTATTTATGTTCGCCCTGAAGGCCATACTCCCTTTAGGTTTTGTTTTATGAAACAAGCAAACATATTTTTTCAAATTTCCATCAAGTGCTTAATTCTTTTTTATATTTTCATCTCTAAGTGGATTGTTATATCTACGATTTTATGACACACAATTGCGTCTATCAATAGTAGTATAATTGTAAACTTATTTAATATTTTTATAGGGATATTTTTAGCTTGTTTCTTTATTTAGTTAGTATAATAATTATTGTAATAATTGATAAAATAGTTATTTTTTTCATATCAGTTATTTTAACCATTTCCTCGATTTATTTTATACCTTCTCTCACATATGTGAATTGGCACATTCCTGGGTGGTATATGGTTATATACCAAATTATTTTCAAATTTTTTTTTATTTATATTAAATTTATATAAATTATTGTTATTTAAATATGCATTGTGCATGCTAAACTAATTTACATTATATTGTTGGATAAAGTTTTCTATATGTTGAGATAACATATTTGATTAATTTCATCATTTGTGTAGTTATTTCCCATTTTTATTCCATCCACCTATTCCTATTTCTTTGCGTTTTTTATTACGCTATTTATATATATATCAAACGTCTTTTTCTCCATTTGTGTTTATATTAACAGCACTATTCATATGTATGTATATGTTTTGTTATTTGTAAAATACACCACAAATGGTAAACAAAAAAATGGAAAAAAAATTATATAACCTATACACTTTAATTTAAGAAATACACAAAAAATTTCTAAAACATTCCTATGTACATAAATTTAAATATAAATAAATATATATATGCACAAAATTGAATTATTATTTATTTACATACCCCATTTATATATGCATATATAATTTAATCCTACCTATAAACCGCAAAACCAAATGGACTTGAAAAATTTAAAAAAAATATTTTTATAATTATACTGAATAAAACCAAATTACAAAATATAAAAATAAAGAATAAAATTATTTTTTTTTTCCAATCCCTAAATGATTATTTCTAAATATTAAATAAAAAAAATATAAGTATACTAACATATGAAGATATAATTTCGTATATTAAAAATTTAGAGGAATTATTTTCCATTATAAAAAGGTAAAACAATAAATATTTCACTCAACACGTTTGAATAAAATGTCTGTATTACCAGGGCCTACAGAAAATATCAACAAGGATAACAAATTTATGAATGATATAAAAAAATTTATGAACCAAAAAATTAGGGTAAAATTCGATGGAGGAAGAGAAGGTTATTATTTATAGCATATTAAAATATAATAAAAAAAAAAAAATATATATATATTAAACAAATTATATATATAATAAAAAGTTTAATAAACATAGAATGATCATATTTTTTGCGTTACAAAAGTAATTGATATAATAATGTTCAAAGTGAATAACAAGTTTGTGAATAAAAAAAAAGTTGTTATTTCACACTTTCAATATCCATATATTATATTTGCACACATATTTACTTCATATATCAGCCATTTTTTATATAATTTTGTTATATAGTTTTTTTTTTTTTTTTTTTTGAAATATTCAGTTGTTGGTAATTTAATTGGTCATGATGCAATATTTAATTTAGTTCTAGACAAAACTGAAGAATTTATACGAGGTAAAAATAAAACATATTTCTATATAAATATTAAAAAAAAAAATTATAAAAATCTATGCAATAATATTTTACGCGTTTATACTTTTTATAGACCCAAATGATAGTTATGTAATAACCGAAAAAAGTAGGAATATTGGCTTAATTGTAGCCCGAGGAACTTCGGTATTTTTTACATATATTATACCTATGAAGTGATATCTTATTACAATATTTTTTCTTTATTTTAAATCATTTTTCTCAACTTATATTCATATTATTTTATACATAGGTTGCCCTGATTACCCCTGTTAATGGCACTCAAGAAATTTCTAATCCATTTATATCGGAAGAAAAATAGGAAGCAAAGCAATGTATATATTGTATATACACATTATTTTTTTTTAAACTATTAATGCTGTTTTTAATTGCTAAATAAATAATTTTTTTTTATATTAAAAACAATTAAATAATGTCAATTTTTTTAAATTGTAGCTTTTAAAAATATATATATTAAAAATGTGTGGAAAAGTTTATATTTATTTGATGCGAAAATAAAGTAACTATCCGCATTTTCCCACGTATAATTCAAAGAAAATTATGAGCAAATAAAAAAAATAAAACATGTATATATATGTATATTTTTTTTTTTTCGTTTCATAAATGTGGATATTTCCGCCTTTAAATAAATAATATTATATTTGTTTTGCACATATTGAGATATACAGCACATTCGATAATGATTGAAAAAAATAAAAAACTATAAAGCTGTAAAGTGCGCAACAATATATATGAATACATAAGACATAAAAATTTGTGACAAAAATAGAGTGCAAAATATGTATGAGACCTAAAACATTTTATATGTAGAATATATGGAAACCAATCAAAGAAATAAAAAAAAATCAAGACCTCTCCATTTAATCCATATCAACAACATAGATATAATGTGTAATAAAATTTAACAAAATTAAAAATGATGACATATATACATCATCAAATGAATATGCATATCTTTTGTGGATTATAGTAATGAAAAAATATTTTCTATACATTTTTTGGGGGTTAATAATATATTATGCTATATGTATTTGAATATGTTTCGTTATTATATACTCAAATAAAATCATCAAAAATCAGAATTTTACAATTCTTTTATCTACTCATGAATGTACATTAACATTATGACGTCTATATGAACTACGATAACCAAATGATATGTTGCATTCTGAACAAAAAAATCGTTTAACATGATGATGAAAATTAATAATATGCTCTTTTAGACTAAACTCTGAGGCAAATTCTTTGTAGCAATTATTTATAGTACATTTATAATTTTTGAAAATTTTTAAATGAACTTTTTTAATATGCTTGTTATATCCATTAGAATGTAAATATATTTTATTACATTGTAAGCACACATATTTTTTTTTAAAACATGATCTTTTGTGTTGTATAAATTCTTTATATATATAAAATTGTTCATTACAAACTGGGCAAGAATAATAAAGATTGCATTTATGCTTATTTAAATGATATTTCATATTTGAAATAGTTGAATAATGATATGAACAGTTTTCATATGGGCATTGGTAATGTCGTATTTTATGCTCCTTTAATTCTTTTTGTGTGTCAAATTCAATTTGACATATTGCACATTTATATTTTGTTTTTACCTTATTATCTTCATGAGTTAATATATGTTTTTTTAAATGATCTGACCTTTTATATGTTTTCAAACATAATTCACATTTATATGGTCTAGAATCTGTATGCACACTCATTAAATGCCTTTTCATCAATTTCTTATTTGAAAATACCATACTACAAACATTACATGTTCTTATTTCAACAGGGATATTACTATTTTGTTCTGGTGCCTCCCTTTTTATTTCAGGCAAATTAATATTATCATTTGTATTATTTTCTAAATTATTGCTAATATTATTCTCATCTTCTTTCTGGTTTTTATTTTCTATATTATCAGTATTATTGTTATCATTTTCATCATTATTATTAACCTCTTTACCTTTTTCATTTTCCTTGTTTTCTTCCGATTCATTATTTTTTTTTTGAGATATATTTTCCATCATATTATTTTCTTTATTTATGTTATTACACTTCTTTAGTGAGGAAACCATTTTTCTTGTCAATATAGTAGTAGATCCCTGATTATTATCAGTAACATTCTTATTTGGATTTTTTAAGTGTTTTAATTTACAGTTATCTAATTGTCTAACTGTTAAATAAACTGAATGGCATGTAGAACATTCAAATTTTTTTTCATTTCTATTAGATGTATGTTTCATTAAATGCAACTTTAAATGATCAGGCCTTTTATATCTCTTAAAACAAATATCACATTCATATGGCCTTTCATTTGAATGGACGCTTTTTAAATGTCTTTGCATTAATTTACCTTTTACAAATACAGCATTACATATATTACATGTCCTAGATTCTATATCAGAATTATTACTATTTTCCTTTTTTATTTTTGTATCGTTATTTTTTTTTGCTTTCTTATTATTTTTTTTAGTATTTTTTTTCTCAATTATATGTTCATTATTTACACCACCAATTTCATCTGTATCTGCATCTGCAACTTTTGAATTTTCTTTTTCTGCACCATCATCTACCCCCAAAATCGCATTGTCCTCAATTTTTTTATCTTCAATTTTTTCATCCTCAATTTTTTCATCTTCGATTAAACTCGTACGTTTCTCTGACTGGGCACTATCCAATATTTCTTTTTCCTCAAATCGATCATCTTCATCTTTATTGTTTGATTGGTTTTCCTTTTTTTGATTTTCATAACTTCTATCAGAATTGTCGCTATAACTTACAACTGATGATTCTTCTGAATAATTATCTGAATAACTTTCATTTTTTTTTTTTGAAGAAAAAAAGAAAAATTTTGAAATTTTATTAGACATGTTATTATAAAATAAATTTCTTTTTTTGGGAGGGTTTTCATTTTTTTTCAAATATTTTTTATTATCTGTTTTTTCATAATCACTAGGATCATTAGATACACTATCTTCATCAATTGGTTTTTCATTATGTTCTGAATTGTTCATATTTTTATTTTCATTCCCTTTTTCTTTATCATCTTCATTCTCTTCATCATCTGAATCTTTTTCTTCACTTTTACTCGCTTCACTATCTTCTTTTTCATTATCATTATTACTATCATTATTTTCATCATTTTCTTTTTTTACTTTAATATCATTAACTGATATTTGTTTACTGCTATCTTTTGTTTCTTTTTCATGCGAATTGCTGCTTCTATTTGTTGCATTTTTATCAGAACCCCTTTTTTCTTTTTCATCCCCTTTTGGATTAGATGCACACTTTTTTTCATTCTCTGTGGATTCATTATTAGTAAAATTAATAGTAGTGGGTTCAACTAAGGATGGAGTAGCAGAACCTAATGATTTTTCTGCTTCTATATCTGTAAATGACTTTTGTTCTGCTTCATTTGAAATATCTTTGATTATATTTTCTATCATACTTCCTAATGTATTTTGATTATATGTATTGCTCTCTTCTTCTATCCCAGTTTTAATTTTAAATATTTGAGCATTATCAACTATACGTACTGGTGTGTAAAATTTCATTTCTTTATCATTATTTTTTTCTAATCTATTATTATAACAATTATTAATTTCTAAATTGTAAATATTTGATCTTATTTCTTTATTATTTTTTATTAAATTAAATGCATTGATTTTGTTTTCTTTATCTATTTCTTCGGAAATTGATAATTTGCTTATTTTTATATTTTCTTCCACAGAAATATTATTTATTTCATTTTGATGATTCTCTGATATTTCATTATCTGTTTCCTTTTCTTTAATAAGTTCATCATTGTTATCTTCAATTTGTTCATAACTCAATTGATTTTTTTTTTCAAAAGTGTTCATACCGATTTTTATTCTTTCATTTTCATCTTCACAAATATCATCATCATGGTTTTTTTTTATCACTTCTGTGTTTCCATGCATGTCATTCAATATATATTCATTTTTATAATACATTGCATCAATTTCATTTGGGTTTTTATTTCCGCCATATAATTTATTATAATTAAAATTTATTAAGCATTCTTTATTACGATCTCTTTTTTTTTTTTTTTTTTCAAGAAAATTTTTAAATTTTTTTTTCATATTCTTTGTTAAAATAAATGAATTTTTGTCATCTTCAACAAAAGACCCATATATATTGTCTATTCCTATATTTTGAAAAAAATTATTATTATTATTGTCATCAAAATCATAATTGCTATCATTTGTTGTATCTGTATTATCTCCAATATAATAATTGTTAAATACATTTGTTTTATTTATTATTTTTCCATTACCAAAAATATTTATTTTTTTATCCAATGATGTATTTGAACATGTACGGGGGGTTATGTAAGTATTTTTATAATTTTCACAAAACTCAAAGCCATATTTATTTTTATATTGTTCATTATATTCAAATAAAAAAACATCATCATCAGATATATTCATCATTGATAAATTATGACTTTTTTTTTTTTTTGTATATTCTTCTAATAGATCTTCATATCGTCTTTTATTTAAAGTATTTTTGGGGGGGTTATTATTAAATTTGTTTAAATAATTTTTTAATTGAGTTTTCTTTTTTTCCACAATCATTTTTGAACTATTTAAATTATTATTATTATAATAATCGCTGTTTATTATTGTGTAATCGATTTCTGAATCATTATTAAAATGGGTATTTTTATTTTCCCAATTTTGGCTATTTATTGATTTCAATTGACTCCAATCCATATTATTTTTTAAAAAAAATTCTTGATTTATTTCATTATAATCATCATCATTATTTATCTCATTATTTAAAAAATACAAAACTTTATTTTTTTTAATATTTGTAGCCATTCTTTTTTTTTCGTATTTTTTTTTTTTTTTATTTTATTTTTTTTTATTTTTTTTATTTTATTTTTTTTTTTGTATTTTTTTTTTTTTTCTCCGAGCCTTGTTACTCACCCATTCACTTCAAATATCTTCGTTATATATACATCCAATATTATATATTTTATTATCTTTTTCAAATGAATATTTATTTAGAATTATACGCAACAGCTATGGTATACAATGTGATATACATTAAAATAAATATGTGCATATATATATATATATATATGTGCATACACATACATACTGACATGAATTACGGCGTATCTTTTAATATTTTACTCACATAACAAAATTTAAGTTGCTAATTTAAGCTTGATATACTTATATATATATGCTCAAAAAACAATAATAAATAAAAAAATGCATACAAACAAACAAACAAACAAACAAACAAACAAACAAAAATAAATAAATATATAATAAACAAATAAAATTCCGAAATTATTAAAATATATAAATTAACTCTTAAAAATTTAAAACACAAATTGTTCAATACATACTAGATTAACCATTTTTAATAATAAAAATATATATGCTTATATAAGTAGGTATATATTACCATATCGTTATATCATATTTCTACACATACATATACATACATCATATTTATATATGCATACAAACATGCAATATCGAAATAACTAACGAAAAAAACAGTGGAAGGGCAATAAACAATATTAATCATTTATGTTCCCATATTGTACATAATGGTGGTTCATTTTTAGTGCATTGTATTATACATTTTAGATATATTTGTAAGATATGCATGCAAGTGTGCATATCCATATATATATATTGCTCATATATAATAGTTTTTTACTATTTGTTCACTACCCATAAACCAAGAGGGCGCTTCTTTTATAAATGTAAATACTAAACAGGATTATTATACTTGAAAATAAATACAATAAAGCATAAACCAAATATCACACAATAATAATATTTTTGAAAAAAAAATATTTGAGTAAAATAACTTGTTAAGCTATTATTGCATGTGTTTATTTTATTATTTCTTTTTTTAATAAAAGAAATATATTTTTCATATCACATATTAAATTACAGAAATGGTTACAATTTTATATTATATATAGTATATATATAATATGCATACACATTTGGGCCGGGCATTTTTTGTGAGAAAGTTGTATTTATAAAATGGGGGATACTTACAAAAGATATCAAATATTTTCAAACAATTCAATATATCTCAAATTAGAAATTTAGTTATTTTCCAACTTTATTTTATTTCCTAATTTTTTATTAAATTGCCATTATTTATTACTCTTTATGAGCAATTAATTAATTTCCTTTTTTCCACTCGTATTTAAAATTTTATTCGATTTTTTAAATTTCGCACTTAGGATTTATTCCCTTTTTTAATTTCGAAAAATTTCTTTGGTTTTATACCCTTTTTGACACATTTTAAAATTTCTCAAAATAAATAAATGTGTAAACAAATTGTAAAACTATTTGCTTAAAACTTAATGTGTTTATTATATTGCCATTATACCAAATAATTATATTATTCATAAAATAGCAAAATTTTCGTTTTCTATGTTTTAAGCAAATTAAATGCAAAAAGCACACACATAAATACCGGAAAATCAATAAAAAGAAAAATAGTTTTCAAAAAAAAATAGGGGGGAAAATTATAAATAAAATATAATTAAATATTATACAATATAACAAAGTGCATTGCTAATAAATATTTTTTTTTGGCATTATTTGGAATTTTTCCAAAATCGTTTCTTGAATAACATAAATATATTTAAACGCCATTCATCGAATTTTAGAGCTAATAAAATTACTTTTCTAAAAGGAATGTTAGGATTTTAAATTAATCTTTTTATTCATTAAAAAGTACCATTTTTTGTTTTTAATATTTTTATTTACCCCTTACTATCTACTTAATAAATGGCAATATATCTATCTAATATATACATATATATTATTTTTTTAACAAATTTTAATAGTTGTGTGTATTAATTTTCTATATAAAGAGAGTTTATTATAGAAAAATTTTAACACTTTTAATTAATACTCTTAATATATGTATATATTTAAGTTTTAGAAAATTATCAAAATTGGTACATTGTAAAAGTCTAAGACATATCACATAAACTAGCTAAGGTTTTTTTTTTTTTTTTATATGGTAAGAATATAATAATTTTCCAAAAAATAAAAATAAAAATGTTATTTGGAATAGTAACACCTTTAAATATATATTATAACATGTTTTTATGATTTATTATTTTTTTTAATTAACTCGTTAAATAGGAATTGTGTAAACAAGCCTCGTACACACCCTTGTTACATAAATATCACTGTTGTATACATAAGAAAAAAATAAATATGTGTGTGTATATATATGCACATAATTAACTAATACGCTATTAAAGCATAAATTTAAAGTATTGCAAAATATTGCATGCTCATTTTATTATATTGCAAATACATATAATAATCATTTTTAAACAAGTATGAAATAAAAAAAAATTTTAATTAATTTGTAGCAAACAAAATTTATGAGCTTTTTATTTTTTGATATTAAACAGTTATGTGCAGAAGAAAATATTAATACCATCTAGGAAAGGGCGATTAAAAAAGAAAAAAAAAAAGCAAGAAAACAACTACAGTATATAAACCATCGAGGTATATCCATCGGTATATATTATAGCTACTTCTATCAAAAGTTGCCATAAAAAAATAAGTGAAAATAATAAAGATATATAACAAGCCAATTATCACACGTACATACACATAAGCATATTCATATATATTATGACAATAGAATTAATAGCAAATTTAGAAAATCATAAAAGACGAATATGGAGTATTTGTTGGAGTCCAGATGGCAATTTTCTAGCATCAGTTGGCGCAGATAAATATATAACAATATGGTATAAAAAAAATATCGATAAAAATAAAAAGGAAAATAGTAATATGAAAAAATCTGAAAAAAACTATAACGAAAAATATGGAATCAAATTTGGTATATATGATATTATCGAAACAAATCATGAAAAATCTTTGAGACATATCGAATTTTCAAAAGATGGAAATTTTTTTATTGTGGCTTCTTTTGATTCAAAATGCTCAATTTATGTTAAACACAAAAATAATAAATGGAAATTTTATAAAACTTTAGAAGGACATGAAAAGGAAGTCAAATGCGCTTCTATTCACCCAGCTAATAAATATATAGTTACTTGTGGTCGAGATAAAAGTATTTGGATACATGCAAAAAGTAAGGGGCTTGAATCAGACAATAATAATAATAACAATAATAATAATAACAATAATAACAATAATAATGATAATAATAATAATGATAATAATAATAATGATAATAATAATAATAAAACCCTAAACGATTCTGATCAAAACCATCATAAACAAACAAAACAAATTAATATCAACAATACAGAAATACTAAATCAAAATGAATTCTCAGAAGAAAGCCAAAATAAATTAAATAATATCGAAAAAACACAAAATAATAATGAAACATTTGATTTTAATTTTGATGCTTATTTAACGGCACATACTGAAGATATAAAATTTGTAACATGGTGCCCATTAAGTGATAGTAATTTTATATCACTTTCATATGATAATTCATTAAAAATATGGAACAAAAAAAATGATGAATGGTATTGTATACAAACAATAAATGAACATAAATCAGTTATTTGGTGTGCTGCATTTAATTTTGATGGGTCACAATTTGCTACTTGTTCTGATGACAAATCTATAAGAATATGGGAAAGTGATAAAAAGAATTCTTATAATCAATTAAAATATCCTTTTCTTTATCGTCAATTAATAAAAGATGAAAATAATAATTCATTTTGTTTTGATATAAATGATGAATCTGCAACATATTCAAATAATAAAGGAAATAATACACAAAATAAAACGGAATATCAATACAATTCAAACAATGAAAAATCGACTAATCTCAATTGTGGATATAGTGATAAAAATGCAAAAGAATTGTTAACCATGTATACAAAAAATAACTTTATTCCATTATATTTCCAATACGGAATGTTTAAAACTGTTTATTCTTATCAAAATGATAAGAGGGAAACAGAATATCAAAATAAACCTGAATGGGAAACTGAAAATAACCATAATATTATATCACAAAAAAAGTGCTCTATTGGAAATAACTCACAAAACTATTTAAATAAAACAAATGAAGAAAATCAAAATATTCCCAACGAAATGGAAATAACTAACGAAAAAAATTCAAAAAATTCAAATTCAAACAAAATCAATACAGCAACCTATTATGAACACAATGAAACACAAAAAAATGAATTTGCATATGAAGAAACAAATTATTCATCCATTACTAATATTCAAAATATAAATAAAAAGGAAAAATGTTTACAAAATATCATTTTTGATGATTGGAAAATAAAACATATTATAGAAGGTTACCATAAAAGAAGTATTAGTTATTTAGATTGGAATAATTTTGAAGATTTAATAGCAACATCTTCTTTTGATAATTCTTTAAAAATTTTTTCAAAAAATGAACAAACATGGAGCTTAATAGAAAATGTTGAAGATGCTCACATAAGTGATGTTAATTGCGTGGTTTGGTGCCCACAAAAATATCAAAATTACTATATTTTAGCTACAACGGGGGATGACTGTGTAGTTAATATATGGATGTATAAAAAAGAATAAATTATTTTTTTATTTATTTACTCAATTTGATTCAGTTTGTAATTTTAATTTGCATATATGTACTTATTTAATTAAAATTTGCTTTCCTATATCCTTTGTTTCGTTCTTTATTTGCTATTAAATTTCCTATTTTATTTTTCAAAAATATTTTTTTCAATTTTATCGTTGCACACTGTTTCAGCACTTATTAATAAATATGTGTTTTCCCAAAAAAATATATTCATGTTCATATTTATAAATCCAATTACACAAGCAATGCATGTATATATCTACATATTTTTATTCTTATAATTTGGAGAAGAAACTGTGCTATATAATTAATATATAAATTTATGTCTACAATGATTAAATAATTTATTATCAATCATAACAAACATTTATACATAAAATTAAAATAAAAATTTTAAAAAAATCCTTTAATTTTTTATCCCATTTAAAATGGTATATATATCACAATTGGGAAAAAAAATAAGGGCATTAAGGCGAAAAATGACAAAATTAGCAAAATTGAAAATTTGTGAAAATAATATGTTAATTTGCTACAATAATTTTTTTTAACTCGAAAAGTTAAATATGCATATATGCCTGTATTGCTTGTGTTTTTATTTTTTTTAAGCAAAATTAATGATATAAATAAAAAATAAGACAATAATTTCTTAATCTTTTGGAAAAAAATATAATTTTCATTTTATAAAACATTTTGATTATCTTTATTAGTCAAAAAATTAAAACAATAAAAGAATATAATAAAAATAAGTAAACAAAATGATTAAAATAAATAATTAATCATTCTACAATCATTAATATCCACCATTGACAATTATATATGCGTATATTTTTTTTCTTATAAATAATATATTATATGAATATAAAACGAAAGAACATATACACACTATTTTGAAAACACAATAAATTGAAACAAATTTCCATTATTACCACAAAATTAAAAAAATTGATTGAATATATAATTATATTTAAGCATAAAAGAAGTAAAAAAAAAAAAAATTATTTATGATTTTAATTTATGATGGGCATAAAATAGACAAAACTGATTAAAAAAAAATCTTATATCACTACTTTAATATTCTTTGAAAAATGATTAAGTCAAATTCTCAAAGCAATGCAGGTATTATAATATTCCTATAAAAACTATACACATTATATATATTATCTATCCTAAAAATATTTATATTTTTTTATTTATGAATTTTTGTTTATAGGATGTTCAAAAGAAGAGAGCTTTCCAAAGAATAGATATAAATCATGTAGTAGAATAAAAAATTTGGCCACAACAAATTTTAAGAAAAATGATAAAGAATTAAATAGATCTTTTACATTTCATAATAATTCTATAAAATATAAAAAACAGCATAGTGAAGATATAGGAAATTATTCATGGACATTACTAAATGAAGAAGCAAAAAAAGAAGCGAAAAAAGAATATGAATTTTGTATTGATAAAAATAAATATAAAATTATTTGCATTTTAAGAAAATATATAAAATATTTTTGCAATTTAAAAAAAAAAACATATGAAGATAATTGTTACACAAATAGTTTGAGCACAACAAAAAGTATAGGAACATTCAGTAGCTCCGAAAACATAACAAACTTTACAAATATATTTAATAATAGTAGTAATTCTATACATATATATGATGAGTATAATAACGGAAATGTTCCTTTTCACACACAAAAAAAAAAACATATCCCGATATTTATAGATTATGTAAAAATGAAAGAAAAACCATTTAATGAAACCTTCAGCAAATTAAAAAAAAATGAAGAATGGTCATTACAAGATAATAGAATTATATATTTTTTAGAAAAAGTAATTATTTCCATATTAAATATATTTAATAAATACAACAACGAAACAGATGAAATTAATATTGTACACAAACTAAGCAAAATAGAAAATGGAAAACGTGAAATAAAAACCCCTTTCTTAATATTCAAAAATGAAAATTATGAAGAAATATTTTTAATTAAATTTTATTCTTCATTTCCTTTTAAAATTATGATATATTCAATAATTATGATATTCATATCTATAATACATTTTTTTATTTTATATTATATTTTGTTAAAAAATATGCTATATAATGAATACAATACTATTATTTTTTATAGCATTTTTAAATTTATTTTAGACATATTATATTTTACATTTTTTGTTATATATACATTTTTATTTAATACTAATTGTATAGATAAAATGGCTATCTATTCTTATAAATCTTGTTATTTATTTATATCTTTAATATTTATACACAACATTGTTTTATTACATTTTAATCCTTCCTCTTTCTCGCTACCTAGCACTAAATTAATAAAATATATAAATAAATACACCTATAAAAATTATGCTATTTTATTAAATAATGCATATATGTGTATATTTTGTTTTTTAAGAAATTATATAATTCTTTATAATTTTTTATTAAATTTAAAATTTTCCATATTTTTTATAATTATTACTATATTTTTACCATTTTATGCATTTTTTTTTTACCCAAATTTACAAACTGATATATATATATCTACATTTATATTTCCTATTTTATGTGTTTTACCAATTGTTATTTCGTTATATATTCAGTACCAATACGAGTTTAATAAAAGAATTACATGTATAGACATGAATGAAAATAGAAAAAAAGTACATAGCCATTATATAACCAAATATTTTTCTATAGACAATTCTATACCTACTTCTCCAATAGAAGATATTCTAACAAATCTAAAATCCATATTAGATTATACTAAAAATTTAGAAGAAAATGAAGAAGGAAATGATAACAAAATTATAGAATTAAATAAAATCCAAGAAAAAATTAAAACTTGTGAAAATATATTAAGAACACAAAATTTAAATGAAGTGCCAGTATGTAAATATAGAAAATTTGAAAAAGTCTATAATATGTGGTGTTTAGATCAATATGAAAAAAAAGATGAAATCAATTCTTTTTTATCTCAAAATCCTAATAAAAAATCTGTTACCTCATTTTTTAATATGCATTCTTTATTATCGACGAAATTTCAAGATCAATATAATGATATATATGATTGGAATGCTGATATTGAACTTATTTACAAACGTAATATATTTATATCAATTGGTTATAAATTATTATATCCTTTGGGAGTATTAGAAACTAACTTTAATACTGAAAAATTAAAAAATTTTCTTCTAAAAATTTATTCCCTTTATAATGATCTTCCCTATCATAATAGCTTCCACGCTGCTCAGGTATTCACATATCTATACCTTTTCATGATATTATTTATTTAATATATATATATATGTGTGACATATCTATAGTTTTATCACTTTATTATTTTTTTTCACATTTAAAAGGTAGCACACTTTACCAAAAGCATGCTTTTCATGTTGGATCTAAATCAAAAAATATCCGGAATAGATGAATTTTGTTTACATGTTTCTTCTTTATGCCATGATGTTGGGCACCCAGGGCTTAACAATTTTTTTTTAATAAAATCAGAAAATGAACTCGCATTAACTTATAATGATAGTAATGTATTAGAGAACTATCATTGCTCATTAGTTTTTAAAACCTTAAAAGATCCGAGTTGCAATATATTTGGAAATTATCCTAATAATATATTTATTACATGCAAAAAAAATATTATCCGAGCAATATTATCGACAGATATGAAAAACCATTTTGAATATATATCTACTTTTCGAACTAATAGAGAATTTATAGATTATGAAAATTTAACAAATGATCAATTATGGCAAATATTCTGCCTAATATTAAAAGGGTCCGATATTGGACATTCAACATTAGAATGGAAAAAACATCTTGAATGGACCTTAAAAATTAATGAAGAATTTTATTTACAAGGTTTATTAGAAAAATCTTTAAACATGTCTAAAAGTTTTTTATGTGATACAATCTCTATTGACAAATTGGCGATTTCTCAAATAGATTTTTTAAAACATTTATGTATTCCTTTATTTAATGAACTAAATTATATTTCAAAAAATAATGAGATTTATAATAATTGTATTTCCGCGATTGAAAATAATATAGAGCAATGGGAAAAAAATAAAAATAACCCAAAAAATCTTGGGTTGCAAGAAAAATATCAAGATGATAATACAGTTGAAAAAATTAAGCTTTAAATTTTGAATAATGTTAAATTCGTATGCATAAGCATGCTCATTTTTTTTTTTTATAAAATATATTATCCATTATGATTGAATAATTTTTTATTTGTATTTTTTTTTATTTTCATATCTATATACGCACTCAAGTTTCTTAATTTGCAAAGAAATTATTTGTTTTTTTAATTCAAAGAACTCCATGCTTACTTTTTTTCCGCATTGTACCAGTCCAATGCGTGCCATCTTTAACCATCCAAAATATGGGCACAATTCCCCATTACATAAGTTGAAATATACATATATTTTTTTTTTTTTCAAATTAATTACTTCTTACTCTCATGTATTATGAATAATAATAACATTAATGAAAAACAACATTGAAATGTTCTATTTAAGAAATTCAAATTACACGCATTCAATTTTTTTTATAAAAATATAATAGATAAAAAATAAAGAAAAAAAAATGTACATTTATATGTTATGGACATGTAAAAAACAACATTAATATTCCTATTATTGCATTCAATATTGCACAAATTCTCTCTCTTTGTTTTAAAGGAATATATATCGGCTTTTTTGGTTATTAATATGATATTATAATTTATGGTGTTGTATATATGGATGTAATTGTCCCTATATAAATTTATTACAACATATACTAATACATATATGCATATAGATATTCATGCCTATGTGCACACATATATACTTTTCTTGAGTGCGTATTTTTTTCTCTTCAGCGTAAATAATAACAAATGATATAATATTATTTTTCATCGTTTAGTGATATTATAACTGAATAATATAGTTATAGCAATAATGCATCTATTAACTTTCATTATATTAAATATATATATAACTATTTGCGTGTGCATACATGCTCGTATAAAAACGGAAAATTTTATTAACATTAACAAGCCAGAATTTGGCAAACAAAAAAATAAGCTAGCTATAAAAAAAAACTTTTACACACACAAAAATTCCAAAAAAACGGAAAAAAAAAAAAAAATATTCCTTGTTCAGGCAAATAAAGAAATAATTATAGGTACTCGTAATTCCCCATTAGCAATAAAGCAATCTGAAAAAGTTAAAAAAAAACTTTTAACATATTTTAAAAAGATCAATGAAAATATAAATGTTATTTTAAAACCAATAAAAACAACAGGTGATAAAATTTTAGATAAAACAGTTGGATCATTTGGAGGGAAAGGGATATTTACAAAAGAATTAGATGAAGAATTAATTAAAAATAATGTAGATATATGCGTCCATTCATTAAAAGACATACCTACTGTTTTACCAGACAACATTCATTTATCTTGTTTTTTAAAAAGAGACACTATAAATGATGCCTTCTTATCAATCAAATACAAAAGTTTGCGTGATATAAATAAGGAATTATCACAAAAAAATATTACAAATAACATAAGTTCATCTAGCCATGTAATAGACAAGGACATTGACTTACCACGCACAATTGCAACATCGTCATTAAGGAGAACAAGCCAAATTAGATACAAATATAAAAACTTGAAATTAAAATTCATAAGAGGAAACATTAATACAAGAATAGCGAAATTATTTAATGAGACTTTTGATTCAATAATAATTGCATTTTGTGGTTTAGAAAGATTAATATCAAAGAAAGTTCTTGGACAAATTATGAAAAATAATATAAAAAGTAAGCCATATATAATTAATTATAAAGACATATCTATTGATTTAAGTCGTTTAAATATACAAAAATTAAATACAAATATTATGTGTCCAGCATTATGCCAAGGTATAATTGCTGTTACATCAAATAAAAATAATTCTGAAATTTCTCAAATTTTAAAAAACATAAATAATGAAAAATCACAAATTATGGGAAGTATCGAAAGAACATTTTTACATAAAATTGACGGAAGTTGTACAATGCCAATAGGTGGATATACAAAATTTTCAAAAAATAAAATATTTTTTAATGCAATAATTAACGACATTAATGGTCTTGAAAATTATAAAATAAAAGTCGTTAGACATCTAAATAATTTGGATGGAATTGCAGATGAAGCAGCAGAAAAAATAAAAGAAAAAATTGGTATTGAGCAGTTTAATAAAATAAAGGATGAGGCAGCTTTATATTACAAATAATTTGTAAAATCACAAAATTAAAATATATTTAATTCTCCTTATATTACATTCATTCGTAATACCTACATATACATGCATACATAGAGGGAATATATTTAATGTTTTTTAAATACCTCTTTTTAAAAATGTCCATATGTAGCAAACAGAAGATGTATGTGCCCTACTTTAAGAGGATCCACATTTTTATAGATATGTTTCCTTTTTTCCTTTCCCATATAATCATATATATCCATATTCACATTTCAACAAATTATGGAATAACTATATATATAAATGAAAGCACAAGGGTGTGCTCAAAAATGTTGAAAACGAATTTTGTAATTTATGTTTCATATTTGTTTTGTTAATTTATTTCAATATATACTCTTATATAATAAGTTATTTATAATTCGTAATGCTAATTTGCTTAGCCGTTTACTTTTTATTTTGTTCTAACTTCATTTTTTGTGATGATATTGTTTTATTCTTCTACTTATGTTTAAATTTTACACCTTTATTTCGTTAATTTTGAAAATGCAATTTTTTAAAAACTTTCCTTCAAACAAGTAATAATAATAAAGCGAGACTCATTATTATATACATTAAAAATATTTATTTTTGAAAAATTATTTTTTTGATAAACAAAACGAATATTTTACAATAGTGTTAATATTCCCAATTTGGTATGAATATATCATTTCCACTTTTGTTGATCAACAAAAGATTGAATTAATAAAAATTTGAAGGATATAATACTATTTTTATTATATCAACAATAATTGTGTACATGTTCATATAAAGCACAATTTTAACTTTATCCTAAAAGTCATTTATATGTTAGCTAATATTTTTAAATGATTTATGCATGAACAAATTTATTTTTTTTTCCTTTTTGTAAATTAAGAGAAATATATATATCCATATTTTTCACATTCAAATACGCGATTTGAACTTTTGCATTTCCTTTCATCATTTTTTTTTTGTGAAAATCAAAATAATGACTTAAAACAATTTGATATTTTTAAAATGGGGCATCATACAAATATAAATATATATTTATTTTATTAAAAGTAATAACTATGTAAGTATTGAGAAAATGGATAATAAAAAGGTAAGAAGTACAATTTTTATACATACATATACAAATATGTTTTAGTGTATACAAATAATATTAGCCATTATAAATGAATGTGTATATTTACTTATGTCTTATAATCATAGAAACTAAAAATGTTTCTGTTTTTACTTAATTTAAATATTAATAGATAAATATGAAAGAGCATCAATGGAGGTTATTTGAGTATAATATGAGCAAATGGATGATTGAAAATAAATATATTTTGGACAGTGAAGAAAAAAAAAAATTTTATAAATGCGCAAATTATAGTATTGGTAGTGGTATGCTAAATGCTTCTTTAATATATTTTTTATGCAAAAGAAATCAAAAATATTTCTCGTCTATGTCAAGATTATTTTTAACTTGTACATTGGGCATTTATACCTCCATGGTTGTAAATAAAATATTTAGAAGAAAAGCATATACCGAAGTAAGTCATAAATACATTTTATTTTTACACAATATAAAATTGTGTCTATTATAAATTCTTCACAAAACTAGTCCAATACATATATATGTACCTATTCTCACATATGCACTTAATAATTCATCGCTTTTTTCCTATAATAGATATTAACAGAAAAAACAACCATGACTGATAAGGCAATAGAAGTTATGAACGATATATTAAATGTTAACAATAATAATAAAATATCCACTAATCAGACCAATAATTTGACAAACAAAATAAATGAGTATAATGCACGAGATGGTTCCGGCATAAAGACAAATAGTGATAATAATCTAAATGAACATGTAATAATTTTTAATCCATTTACTGGAAAAATTAATGTCTATATTTGTCAACATTCATGCATATTATGTATATCCACATATTTTCTTTTCAATATATATATTTTTTTTTATCAGACTGAAAACCTAGTTCACAATTTGTAAGTTAAAAAAATAAAAAAAATTAATATAATAATATAAAAATAATACTATTTGTTTTCTCCACATTTTTATAGAAATGAAACCATTATACGCGAACAAATAAACGAGCTCGAAAGGTATAAAAATATGGCTATATAAGTTTATATATATATGCATATTATAAATGCACACAATTTATATTACACTGCATAAAAAAATATTATTTGTAGATGTAAAGATATATCAATTTGCACAGATGAAAATATTAAAAATATGATAAAAACATTAGAAAAATATTCGTAAAATTAATTTGAATGTTTTTTTAAAATGCACATATTTAAATAATATAGTAGCAAAATATTATGCATTTAAATGAAATATATATATACATGATACATATAAATAAGATAATAAAACAAAATAAGCAATGTAATAACATCGGTTAAAAGCGCAATTATGCATAGCGATATGCACACATTAATTTTTGTAAATTTAGTTGTTTTTATAAACCATACTCACAAAAACAAAAAAAAAAGGGTACAAAATACTATGATAATAATTTTATCCTTACAAATAATCTGTCAATTCCATTTAACTCTACAAATTTATTTACACCAACCTTCCTCTTTATTAGGCAGAATTCCTATATATTAAAAGAGCCCAATGAAGGTAATAAATATTAATTAAAATATACAAGCCATAAAGAATTATATATTTATATATGGAATAAAATAAATTCATATTTTACATTCACAAGTCATGTAAATAGCTACGTTTTAGACAAATATTTATGAACATGCAATATAAATTGTCAATTTTTTTTTTATCATTTTTATTAACCTTTTATTTATTTATATATTAATTTTCAAGGGCAATCTATGAGTTGGGACGATATAAGAAAAATGAATAAGTAAAACAGATATAACCCCTTTTGGAAATTATTAATGAGCTTTTAAAAGATGTGTTTGAACTTATTAAAAAAGTCATCATAGTTAAAATTTCTACTGTCGTTATTAAATTTTTTTATATACTGAAAATAATTCGAGTCAGAATAAAAGGACAGAATATATTTATAAAACTTATTGGCTTGGTCTTTTGTTATGGTATTATTTACAATAGTTAATTTTGTTAATATTATTTCTTTATTTTTTAATTCATCAAAAAAATTTAATGTAACATATGGTACTGAATTAGATCGAAGTTTATTATAAGATTCAAGGGGTGTTATAAACACAAGTTTATCATCAACAAATTGGGAATAAAAGTTTATATATCCATTTTGATTTTTACATGGAATGATAAAATGGGCATTGTTTTTACAGTTTTTTTTCACTAATTCATATTTACTTGTATTTACATAATCTGCTATAACATATTTATTATTTTTATATTTATCTATCCATATATTTATAATCTTATTACTATCTTCCCTTTCCAATAGTGGCAACTTTACAATATTTTTTAGTTCTCTTGAGCAGGGTAATGAAAAATAAAAACGCTTAACGCCATTATAATATCTTAGCATTGTTTAATTATTTTTTCTCTTTTTTTTTACATGATTACACAAAAGTTATATCCAGCACATACAATATGTATGGCCAAAAGTATGTGTTTTTTAAATATATTTTTAACTTTTTTTTTATAACAAATTTGAATACTTTTAGCAATATTCATAACATTTCTTTACCATAAAATCAGCATTACAATTAGGATTATTTTTTAAGAAACACTAAAAATATATTGTATAAGCAAAAACTATACTTGAATAAATATTATATACATATATTCATAATATTTCTACAACTGCTCATAATACATTATTTTAATTGATGTACTTCAAAAAATTTTGCTAATTTGCAAAGAAAGGAATTTTGATATATTACTGAAACGCCTTATGGGGGAAATAAAAATGATAGCTATAATATATATAATATTTGCACACATAAAATATAAAATTATAAGCATACTAATACATAAATTAGTGGGGAGCAGAATGCGCATATACGCGTAAGGTATTACACTATAAAGATGCTAAAACTATTTAAAAAAAAAACTGTTAAAAAATGTCCCTTAAAAAAGTTATAAAATTTTTTATTAATAAATAAATTAAACATATGCTCATAATGTGTTTATCCAATTTTATTAAAATCAAACAATTATGATTAAAGCAAAGATATTTGTAATGTTGTAAAAAAATAATATATGTAAAAATAAATGCATATATAATAAAAGTTATATAATTTGTGCATATATACATGTACACAAAATAGTTTACATAAACAAAAATTTCATTTTAGGATGTAAAAAATTTTTATCTTTAATTTTGAAAAAGTATGTATAAAAAATTAAAAAAAAACACATGTATACAAATCATATCATGAAAGTATAAGACAAAAAGATGAAAACATTTCACATATATCTAGGTATATATTTGTATAATTAAAAAGACACATTTTAACCTGCATGGTCATATTTTTTTGAGGCACAAAAAAGGGTATCCCCAGTTACAAGCAATAAATGTATATATTCAAATGGGAAACAATAAAAACACACATTTTGTTATATACTGATAAAAAAACAAAATGTGAAACATAATATATATATATATGATTACATTTTTTAATGTTTATTCTGATTAAGAATTTGTTTAAGTATATAACATGGGTTTTGTAGCACTTTATTTCTTAAATCAAATTGTATCATATTTCCATCATTTAATACGCCAATATAATCAACAAAATTTAGTAAATCTAGTCTATGAGTAAATATAACAGTAGTCTTTCCTTTCATATATTTATATAAAGCCTCATTTATAATTTTTTCTGACAATTTATCTAAAGAAGATGTAGGTTCATCTAAAATTAATATTTTATTATCTTTACATAAATTTTGTGCAAGATAAATTCTTTGTTTTTGACCACCCGATAAAAATGATCCATTTACTCCAGCATCGATTTGATCATAATTTGAATAATTAATTAAAAAATCATGAATGTGAAAATCGTTATATATTTTTTCTAGTTTATCTTTGTTCATATTTTTAATTTCTTCTTTGTTTTTTTCTTCTTCTTTTATCAAATATGAATATATTTGTTTCTCATTATTTTGATTTGTTTTTCCATTTATTTGGCTAGCTCTTTCCATTTTTTCTTCTAAAAGTTGAATTTGCTCCCTTAACATTGCAGCATGTGCTTTATAAGGATATAATAAATTTGATCGAATGGTGGTATTAAATAGGAATGGATTCTGAGTAACTATTCCTAGAATCGATCTTAAAGCAGATGCATTAATTTTGTTAAGATGGAAATCACCAATATATATATCTCCAGAAGTTGCTATGTTTTTTTTAGTTAATAAATTTAAAATTGTACTTTTTCCACTCCCACTTTTTCCTACAATAGCAACTGATTTATTATGTGGCAAATAAAATGAAACATTTTTTAATATGGCATTTTCTTCAATTCGTGTAATTTTTTCATTTATATCATTATTTTTTCCATATGAAAATGTAACATTATTAAATTTTATAGCATAATTATTTGATTTTAAAAAATTTATTGAATCAGATAACCAATATTCATTAAATTCATTTTCAGGTAAATTAATTATTTCTAAAACTTTGGAACATGACCCTATACATTTTTGAATTTCCCCTATAGCATTCATAATACCATGAATACCACTACCACAAAATAAAGAATAGATAATTAAAGAAAATAAATCACCAGTATTAATAAATTGATTAGCTATTAAATAATTTCCATAATATATTAAATGTAATAAAAATAAAGAAATTGTGCTAAAAAATATAAAATGATTTCCTGATTTTATTATAGAATATTTTGCCCCTGCTTTATAAACATCATTTAAATAATTTATAAACATATTTTTTTCAAAAGATTCCCCATTAAGAAATCTAACATTACTTATATTATGTATTTTTTCAGATGCAAAATCTATAGAATTACTTAATTTTTCTTGTTTATATATACTAATTTTTTTAACAATTTTTCCATATATTGTCCCAATTAATAATATGCTTGATAGTGGAAATAAAAAAGCATTAAATAATTTTGTCGGAGATATATGTAATGCACATGCACCGCCAATTAATGCACCTATTAAATTTCTTATTCCAAAAGACAAATTTATTAATATTTTTGAAGATACTTCAATATCATTAGACAATCTATTTATTAATTCTCCAGTTTTATGTTTATCAAAAAATTCAAATTTTTGATTTAATATTTTATCAAACAAACTTTTTCGTAACCTTCGTGTTATTTTTTCAATAGATGTTTCAATTAAATATATTCTACAAAAACTAAATGTTGAAATTCCTAAAATTAGAAATATTGTTTTATATACTTCATCTATAATATATTTTAATGATTCTTCTTTTCCTCCATACATATTTATTATCTTACTTATATACATTGGGAATAACATTTGGCCGAGTGATGAAACTAGTAAGCATATCATAGATAATATTAAATAATTTTTTTCTTTTTTTAAAATTGCATAAATATCTTTTATAGATATTCCATCAAGTTTTTTACTCATTTTTTTTTCAAATCTGTCTTTAAATATTTTATTTATATTAAAAATGTTCCAATAATTATTTTTTTCAATTGTTTGCCCATTTTTTTTGGCAATTTGATTTTTGCTACTAAGCATGCGAAGCTTGAATTTCCGGACATTAGTTTCATTATGATTTATTGATATATTTTTATTATTTAAAAAAATTTGTGATATGCTTCTTTTATTATTTTCACATTTATTAGGATTAATATTATTCAGATATTTAATATATTTCTTTGTATTATTACTATAGAAACTTTTTGTAATATTTATAAAACTTAAATTATTAATTGATGTATATACGATTAGATCTTTATACATATTAACATTCAAACCACTACTTAGTAAGCATCTGTGTGCATTCAATAGCACATATAAATTTACTGCTCGTTTTTTTTTTAACATCTTTAAACAAATCATAAATAACAAAAATAAGAAAAAATTATTTATTTTCGTTAAATTAAACTTCTATGTACCTTTATAATCCAAAACATGTTTAAAATCAAAAATGTCTGTAAAAAATTTTATAAAATTATTTTTCTGATAACTTTAGAAATAACAAAATAAAAACTTCCAATGTGTATGTTCAATATAAACATGTGGTATAATTGTAATTGAATATAAAAAAGAAATTATATATTCATATTGTAATCATTTCGAATTAATCAAATTTCTAAGTGTATTCCATCACTTTATTACTCGATAAATACTAACAATATTGTTGTTTTATATTTCCAATAATTTAATAAAGTAAGAAATAATACATTCCTCTTTAAAACCTCCACCCTATATATTATTTTATCGATGTTATCATTATTTCTGTATAAAAATATGAAACTCTAAATTTGAAAATTTTGTTAAGAGCTCAAATTATTTAACAAATACATGTATAAACCATTCAATATTATTTACTACCTTTCCTCATATTTTTTTTTCCTATTATAAGTATTTGTATACCTACCTTTTCAATTACAAATAAAATATGTACATATATTTTATAACTATGCCTTTTATTTCCACATACATTCATATATATATGTACACGCACATGTATAAAACTTATTTAACGCCAAATTTGCTAATTTGATAGTTCTTTGTATTTCAACACAAGGCGAAAATTGCTACACCTACATAAGTTATAAAATAAAAAAAATAAAAAACATGAAGCAATTTTATATTTTAATAATATTTAGGAAATATTATTTAATATGCGTATTTTTTTATTTTTTACTTTTTACTTTTCAAAGCAATAGATATATTATTTGCCAAAATATGGGAACTCAAAAAAAAAAATATATATATATCATAAAATGATTAGGCCATAGAGTGGGTATTTCATAAAAAATAATATTGTTATATGAATAGATCAGCTAAATTAAGAATAAAAAAAAATGTATAAACATTTTATTATTTATAAAAAAATAAAATAAAAGCAATTTTTTTCGAATTTGTAATAATTACATATTCATATAATGTCTGCATATACCTAACATTTTTTACTTAATATTTTTGTATTATTTAAAATATTTCATATTTTTTTTCCCATTAAAACAACAAAAAATATTATAGTTGGGTATGAAAATATATATGTTTATAATGGCTTCCTAAATATTTTTATTATATTTATATGAAATAAACGGAAAACATCAAATTGAAGTTTTGAGCATATCAAAAATATTCGAGAAAATAGAAAAAAATAACACATAAATTTTATATTATACATTAATATTATATATACATATTTTTTTTGTTTTTTTCACCCCTTTAAAATAATGGAAATATATATGTTTGTGAATATTATCGTTTTTTTTTAACACCTTTTTATTTTTATTTTTATTTTCCTACAATATGTGCTTAAACTTGTAGACTAAAAAAGTGACATAGAAAAATAATAAAGAATAAGAAATTTAATCTTTTTTCGCAGGAATGAACAATGTGTTTAGAAATAAATCAATGAAACCTTTTTGGATAAAAAAAAAAAGAACGCATTCTTTTTCATCTTTGGTTTTTTCTATTTATAATAAAAATTATAAAATTAAAATATAATGATTGTAAAAAATGGGTATAAACAAATAATAGAATTTCTTATTTTATATATAACTATTTTTATTCCCAGAATCGAACCATATATAAATAACAGACAGAATACAAATCATATATATAATAAAGAAATAACACAACAATGCAACTTTAATAACAATTATAATAGAAAAATATTAAATAAAAAACATTTATTTGTAGAAAAAATAAACTCAGTTTCATCAAATTTGAATAAAAATAATAATATACAACAAGAAAAAGAAAATAATGCAATTCCAAATAAAAAATTAAAAAAAAAAGATAAAAAAATATTTAAAAAATATAAAGATCTTTTAGATATTATACCAAATAAAACTACCGAATATGATATGATTGATGCTTTAGAAAAAATTAAAGCATTAGCTGTTCATAAATTTGTTGAAAGCATAGATATATATTTATCTTTTAATCCGAAAAAATCGAAAATGACAAAAAATGATAATATAAAAACATTTATAACATTTCCTCATAATTTAAAGAAAAAAAGAGAAAAAAAAGTATATGTAGTAACGAATAATAACCTTTATAAAACAGCAATCAATGCAGGTATGTTTTTATGATTTATGAACAAAATACAAATAAAAATAAGATCATGTCTACATCCTATAATTATAAATATCTGTCTCTATATTATATATCTTTCTTTTTTTCTATTTTTTATACTTTTCACATTTTTTTTACAAAATATGACACAGGAGCGGATATTGTTGGAGAAGATGATTTGATAAATAAGATAAAAGAAAAAGAAATAAAGTTGCAAAAAAAAAATAATAATTTTTTATTATGTACAAATGATGTAATACATAAATTAACTCGGATTGGTAAAGAAATAGGAAGTAAAGGTTTAATGCCAAATGAGAGATCTGGAACATTAGTTACTGAATTTTTATTATCCAAACATATAAAATTATTTAAATTTGAAAATACATATATCTTTAAATTAAATAAATTAAATACATTAAATTTAAATGTTGGTGATGTTTATATGTCTATTGATCAAATAAAAGAAAATATACTACATTTGTTTGACCATTTAGATAATTTAGAATTTTTCCATTTTAATGTAAAAAATTTAAAATCTATGTATTTAAGTAGTACTATGGGTTTTCCCTTTAAAATTAAAAAATCAAATCTGTAACATGATTGACTGTCTTTATTACTTTTATAAAACTTATCAATATCTTCATGCTTTATTTTTTTTTTTCAATAATATATTTTACAAAAAAAGTAATTACACATACGCATACATACATATGAACATGCTTTTTTCTTATAAAACTTACAATTTTTTCCATAAATTTTATTTAAATTTTTTTTTTTGTATAAATATAAAAAACAATTTGAGGATCGACAAAGAATTAAATTTTTATTTTCACAACACTAACTCGTTATTCGATTTTTTGGATAAAATAAATATAGAGGTTATTTATTCCTTATTATTTATATATATGTACAAACCATTTGCTTGTATAGATTATCAAATTTACCCCTATGTTTAAAATTTTTTTTTATGATTTTTACAAAATTATATTTGTTAATTCATGAGTTAGTTTGATAGAATAACGAAAAAAATAAAACAATAGGGAGTTTAAAAGGGTAGCAAGTTTGTTTTGCTGAAAATAATTATTTTAGAATACGTACTACATACATATAATATATATACATTTCTTTCCATCTTTATAAAGAAGAAAACGAAATAAATATGGGAAGGATAAAACTCCTTAAATTCAAAATTAATACAATTAACAAAAAAATATAAATAAATGTCTAACTATTTAATCCAATAAATTAACATATATTTAAAAATAAAAAAAAAACCAAAAAAACAAAAAGTGAACAAATGAGGAAATAGCTTTCCCACCATCTTATATAAGTATATAAATAACCAAAAGTTTTTATTTCATATACAAATATAATGGATGCTTAAATATTTCCTTATTTCGAATAAAATCATAATGATGCATCCATATATATACTAAACAAATGATATATCATAGTTAATTTCTCGAATTTCCTTTCTTTTCTTTTATGGATAGAAAAATGAAAATTATTGAATATCTTAAAATTGTAAAATATACAATAAAATAATATGTATACTAATATATGATCTGTATATTTGTGTGTGCATATTTATATATACTTATCCAAATAGAGTTATATGCATCAGTTTGAAATAAATAAAGTATATAAATATTCCTATTGTTATAAAAGCTAGGCACCATGAAATACGTTGGTGCTTTACATTATTATAAGTTTTTTTTAATTCTTTTGTACTATTAAATGTATTAACATTCGTTTCATATATATTATTATTTAAGCTATTTAAAGTTTCTTTTTGAGAAAATACAAGATTTGCTAAATCTTTAAAAACTTCTTGAGCTTGGGCAACTTGGCCTTGAATTTTTTTAATTCCTTCATATCGATCATTAGCTATTTCGCTTTCAATTAATAAATCATTTTCATTAAATTGGTCTAATTCATAATCATAAAAATTTGACGATTCAATAAATTCATCATTATTTTCATAAGTTTTATCTAAATTTAAAATAAAATTATCATCACCGAATTCGCTAGAAATAAAACTACTACTATTATAATAATTATTATTACCATTACTATTTGCTTTTTGGGAATTTTTTTTTTTTATACTATTTAAACTTTGACGCATTTCTCCATTTTCTATATTTGGCAACTCATTAGCTGCTCTTTTCACATTTAATGATATATTCTCTAATTTATTAACTTCATTTTTAAAATGTATATTTAATTTTTCAAAAATATATTTTTTTTGTTGTTTTTCAAAAGGATTTTCAGAAAATTTTATTTCCCAATCATGAAATAAATTTTCAGTTTCTATAACTTTTACATATATTTGATGTATCTCTTCATGTAATGATTCAATTATTCTTTTTGATATTAAATTATTTTTTAAATTTTCTAAATTTTCTTCAGCATATATCATATTTTTTTTTATCAGTAAAATGTTGTCTTTTATTTTTTTCTCAGTATTTCCCACATGTTCATCTTCTATATATGTAGTGTTTCCACTTAGGTGATTTTTATATGACATTTTTTTTTTTTTTTTTTTTTATAGCAAAAAAAATGGACACAAATATAAATGCATATGATATATGTGTGTATATATTTTCGAAAGGGATAAACAAATTGGTTTGAATTTAAAATGGTTGAATGTGGGCACAATATTTTATTTCTCAAAAATAAAAAGCATATAAAATTTGCAAGCCAAAATCAATTTTTTCAATATCCATTTCTTCAAAACGGAATAAATATTACCATCAAACTTTTTCTCCAATCAAATTGTAAATTCACACACAAAAAAATAATCAATACCACATACATCCACAATATGTACAACATTTATATATATATATTAAAAATATATATAATATTCACACTTTAAAAAAAAGGACAATATCAATATATGAACAAATAATTATATATGCAAAAATTAACGTGAAAGGGAATAAAAAACAATAAAATTTTCCATATAACCCATAATATATATATGTATAATTTTATTTATGTGATATAATATATAAAAATAATACATTTATAAATTTTTTCAACTTCCAAATATTAATATATACTGTATATACCCAACAAATGAATGATGAATGATGAATAATGAATGAAAATAAAAATCACGCCTTCAATGCTATTATATGCCCATATGCATAAGTATATAATTAATTTATTAAATATAACAATATAACACTACTATAATAAATAACACTGTTATAATAATATAATACTAGTATAATAATATAATACTAGTATAATAATATATATTTATACAAACATATTTATATATATATCCATAATTACTCATAAAAAAAAAAAATAATATTCCACTAATCAAAGAAAAAAGAATAAATATTTACAAATGCGATATTTTATATAAATTTTATCTTTCTACACTTTCTTTTATTTTTTCTCCAAAATTATAAAAAAAAAAAAAAATATAAACTTAAAATAATGTATTAAAAAAACATATAGGATAATAAAAAAAATATATATTCATTGCATATATAATTTTCATTTTTTTTTAATAACTTTATTATATGGCACACAACTTGCAAAACTTCTTTTATTTTATATTACAGTAGTTTGAAGTTTTAACATAATTTTCCAATATTCAAAAAATTGTATAAATAAATAATCCCAAAAATAATATACAAACATACTCTTTAAATACTTTGTATGAGTACATGTATATTTTATTTGTGTTACAGCTATTTATAGCAAATTTTGTCGCGTGGTATTTTGGGATTAACATGAAATATATATTTTTTAATTAAATCATATATATTTATATGCATATAGGTTTGGTTCCATTTGTTTATGATATCACAACCAGAATATAAATATATCTATAGTTCCATACTTAATTGAGTATATACATATTAATTTGTTTATATAAATTTTTGAAATATTTTGAAACAGACAAAAAGGGAAAATTATTTTTTTTATAAAGTTAAATTGTAAAAAAAAGCAAAAGAAACAAAAAAAAAAAAAAAAAAAAAAACAAAAAAATAAAATAAAATAAAATAAAAAAAACTTTTTATAATTTCAGCTAATAAATTTTTTATAAAAATATTTTTTCATTATATTAAAAATGTTAATGATAAATGCCGGTAATTTTAATTTCAACGTAATCAAATATCTAGACACTATAAATTCCGAATTAGGAACAAAATGATATATAAGTAAACAAAACAAATAATATAATAGTAATGCGAACATGAGCAGTCATATTACTTCCAAAGATTCTTTTCTATAAATAATCAAAACAACAACTATACCTCTCTAACTACACACACATGCATATAAATCTCGCTCTCAATATTCCTAATTCGCTTTAAATATTTATCATATACATATCCAGTAACACATGCATCTATCTTCTAAAATATATACAACAATATAAACTACAAAATTTAATAATAATACTATCAAGAATGTATATATACATAATTGAATCCTTCAATTTCTTTCTAATTTAAACTCCTTAAATTAACAGATTTTGAAATGTTAAAAACATCATTATTATTGTTATTATCAGATACGAAATCGCTTGTTGATGTTTGATAAATAAATCCATTAAAATTCGAACTATTATTCCAAATATTTTTTTCACCATTATTTTCTTTTTTATATTTCATAAAATCAGAACTTAAGTGATTGCAGTTATATTCATTCATATTAAAATTCTTATTATTGTTGAAGCAACTATTGATTTTACTATTGTTTATTGAATTCTTATTATTGTAAATGTTATTAGTTGAAGTATCATTAAATGTATTTGGATATATTGTATTTAAATTTTTTATGTGCATATAATCATTTAAAAGCGTATTTTTTTTACCCAAGCTATTAATATTGTTGCTACTACTGTTTACCATATTCTGTACATTCTGAATATTAGGATTATTATGTTTTGATTTATTTGTAAAATTACGATTTTCATTATTTTTTAATTCACTGGATATCAATTTTTTTATTTTATTTATAATATTTGATTTATCATGAGAAAATTCTAGTAGCTTATATAAATTATCATTATCATATTTTCCTTCTACATTTTCTCTTAAATTAAGTTTTGCACTTTTTTCCTTAAATTCGCCCTTGTTAATAAATCTATTATTATTTTTTGATTGAAAAAAATATTTGTTTAACTCATTTCCAACTATCAAATTATTATTATTTATCTCTTCTGGAATCTCATTTTCATTTCGATGTATCATTGTTTCTTTCCAATATTCTACATTTGTGTTTTTTACAAATTCGTCATTTTTCACTTTCTTTGAATATAATTTATTTTGTTTCATATTTCGAGTTTCATTGTTTTGGACATCTGTCTGAGAAAACCCTTTAAACCAATGAGGAATTTCATCTATCTCGTTAATTCGAATATTGTTGTTACTATAATTTGGGCTACTATTATAATCAGGATTATTTATATAGTTGTAGCTACTACTATTACTAATATTACAATAGTTATTATTTCCGCTGTTGCTACTATTGATATAACTAAATTCATCATTTGTCATTTCAATTGATCGAGAAGCACCTTTACATTGGTCATAATAAATGTGCTCATTATAGTAACTTTCTGTTGTTTTTTCTTTTATCTTTTCTGTTTCTTTTTGACAAGTATTTATTATACTTTCTATATTTTCTTCAAATGGTTTTTCGACAATTTCAACCTTTTCATTGATATCTCTTATTAATACTTTGTTACTATTTATCATATTTGATGTAATAAAATTTTGGTATACATTTTTCTCCCCATCAAATAATCGTAAGTTACATGGCAAATTTTCACATTCTATACTAGTATTAACATTATTACTATTTTTTATTAAAAATATATCTTTAGATTCTAAAGAATTGCAATTATTCTTTACATTTGAAAATGAACCAACATTTTGAGATATTAATAAATCATCTATTGTTTTCATTATATTTGTAAAATTATCATCATATTTTATAAAATCTTCTGAATTTAATACGCCATTATTTACATCTTTATTTTCGCTTGAAAATTGACTATTACTACTCGGCTCCTCGAAATATAAATATTTTTTTAAACCATCCTCAATAAACATACTATTACTGTTATCATTAATCTTCCCAGAAATAGTAACTATATTATCTTTTGCATGGGTTCTATAAATATTAGCTTTATATATTTGCTTTTGAATTTGAGCCATGTGATCTTCTTCGTTTATCATATGATTTTGTTCTTTTTTAATAGATTCTTTCAAAATGTTATTTTCATTCATCAAATATTTTATAACCTTAGTATATTTATCATTATTTTCTATAAATGTGGATAATGCCATGTTTTCAATTTGATTTATAACAGTTTTTATATTGTCACTATTATTTATGCTACAGTTACTTGTGTTTTCACAAAATGGATAATCCATTTTAGATATATTAAGATCCGTATTTTCATTTATATTTCCAACCATTTCTTTATTTGAATCAAATATACTTAATTTATTATCACCAAGTTTATCGTCATTTATATTATTTTCTTTTAAAACGAATAATTCTCTACTTTTATCAAAAGATGGAGATATATTTGTAGTTTCTAAAGAACAATTAACAGAATAATCATATGTATTAAAAGAATATGTAGAATCTGTTCCTTTTGTTATATCAGATATACTGTCTTTATTTTTTTTATGGTTACGCTTATTATTTTCTAGAATATTCATATTTTCATTCGCTTTTATATCATTAGTTCCATGAGCAAATCTGCATTTATTTCCATTAAAGCATTTTCCTTTACCCCAAAAGCTACATATTGTAGACTTATAAGTAGCTAAATGCACACTAGGTTTTAAAGTTTCAGTATCATGTGCAAATTTGCAGTTTACATCTTTACAGGGCATTTTTTTTTTTATATAATCACACAACTTTGTATTTCTCAAATCAGGCATCGGTTTTAATTCATCAATACTATGAGCATAATGACAGTCAGATTCATTCAGACAATAATTCTTATTTTTTTGAAAAGGGCACATTTTCGTTTTAAAGAATTGTTTCTTTATAAGTGACAACGTTTCGGATTGCCCCGGTGCCACTTTCTTTTGAATTTTATCATTCATTTTATATGCACAATGATATATGTGAGGGTTAGAAACCAAAAATAATAACGAAATAATAATAAATAATAATATAATAAATGACGTGTTGAAAATAATTTATCGATGCCCCAAATTATTTTAAAAGGAAAATAAAATAGGGGGAAAATGAAAAAAATAAAAGAGCTGTCCACTATATGCATATATATAGAACAATAAGATAAAGACACTAATAAATAATTCTATATATAATTATGTATCATAATTAAACTCAAAATTTTTATAATAAAATAAAAAGAAGTTATAACGTAAAACTATATAAATAATATGCATGAAAAGATACCTATATATACACATATGTAGGTAAAAATCAAAATTCATAAAGTTAGTTTTACACACATAATTATTCCTTCTCTCAAAAATGTATTGGACATCTTTTTAGTTTACATACATAATAAAATGTGTACAAAATTGCATATTAATATGAAAATAGTTACAATATATTTTTTTGATATGTTTATTTATTACAAACACACTATAAATAATCCAAATGACTAAGAACAAAAAAAAGGACGAAAAAATTAAAACAAATAATTAAATAATAAATTTGATAAAATTATTACATGGATAAAACAAAATTAAATCACATTAATTGGAATATTATAAAATAAAACAAAATACTTATATTAACGAAAATGATGTTGTTAATTCATTAAAAAGTCCATAACCAGGCATTTGCTAATTAGTAAAAATACATTATCATGTATACAAATATATTCTCTTTTTTTATAATTCGCTGTAATACATATATTGTGTGTGTATATGTCTCTTAAAAAAAGAAGAATAAAACAAACTACATTTAACAAATAAACCATAAAAGTGAAAATCATAAAACATAAAATTATATAACCATCAAAAAATACAAAATTATATAGAATATGTTGATATATTTATAAATACAAATGCATATACCTATATACAACATGTGTATGTTATTTATAACTGTAAAAAAAAAAAAAAGTTAACTATGAAAAATATATATAAGCTTTAATAAAATATAGCTAGCTATGACAAAAAAAAATTAATAATATAGATTTAATAAAAATGAACAAATAGTTATACAAATATATTAAATTGTTTAGAATGTTACATATGGGAATATTTATTATACTATCCTATTATAACTTATTATTATATTTTTTTCAATTAATACATACTTTTTAAATAAATAAATTCACTATGTTTTTTAAAAAAATTGTACAAAGATCTCTGTGTATCTCATAAATGTTACAAAACAATATATATATGCATATTTGCGGTATACTGTTGTTTTTTTTTGAGTTATTTTATTTTTTTTCTTAATCGGGTAAATATATGTGTACATAATATGTATATCCAATTTGCAAATAATAAATGTCTATAATACGAAAAAAAATTGCGGGATTAAATATTACCAATATATTTTTACAGGGAAAAAAAAGAAATATATGTATATGTAAAAAATATTTATATTTGAATGCGTAAATTAATTATATAAAGTGTGCATATAACCCCACAGAAAATTTTCAATGAAAAAGTTAAGAACATATTCATAATATAAAAATGCATATACGGAAAATCAGTAAAATCATTCTAAAAATATTTATCATATCAAAGTGTCTACATACAAATTTATAAATATAAAGAATAGTAAACAAACACAATATTCAAGTGTTAGTATTATATGATTAATGCATTATTTTAATATACTTTTATACATACCATTTATTAAACTTTAATTTACATTTTAATATTGCAAAAATTGTATTTATATATATTTTTTTCTTTTATATTAAAGTTAAGAGTTAATTTGTGTAATAGTTTTTTTAATATTGATAGAATAAAAAGTTTTAAAAATCTTTTTTACATTTTTGATAGCGCGTACTCACGTTGTAGAAATTGATCAAATGACAAAAAAAAAATACACCTGTCTATGCATATAAAATGTGATTATAAACATAACTGAAATTCAAATTAGATTATTTAAAATTGGCACTTATAAAATCATTTATTGCTACCTCTGCTGTTGCTGTTGCTGTTGCTTTTTTTTTACTTATTTTTCAAATAAATTAACCTTCAAATTGTTGAAAATAATTGAAAAAAATATTATGAACACCACGTATTTCTATATGCATATAAGCAAAATTGTATACATGTTTTGTAATTACCAAATATATTATTTATATCTTGTATATATTTTATTTTGCGTATATTTTTTTTCTAATATTATAGGCGTGCGGCTTGATGAAAACTTAAATGATTATTTCGAGCACGCCAAATCTATGTCATATTTAAAAATTAAAATTTGTGTTAATGTGAATATATGCACTAATGGGAATAAACCCCAAAACATTTACAAACTATTTATTGTAAAAAATAATATTTTTAATTTAACTTTTCTTATTATTATAACTGATTATATATACATGTAAACAAAAAGTTACATTCCAGTTATATATGACCTTGCAACAATTATATATTTCTATTCGTCAAAAAATAAATTATTCTAAATTTAGAATTTTTCGCAAATATCTATTAAGTTGTATTGTTCTTAATTTCATATTTTAAATAAATATAAATTTGCAAAAAATTAGCAAATAATAACCATATTAATGTTATGCTTGATTTTTGGAAAACCTTGTTTCCCTCCCTATATATATATCTATATATACATATGCAAAAATATAAATGAAATTAGAATATTGTTAAATATGATTTTTATATTTATAATACGAAAACTGAGTACTTATCCATCATTTCTTTTCCTTTTTTCATTCTATATATCCATACCCATGTATAAATAAAAAATTAACTTATAAAAATGAAAAATATATTTTCCCAACAAAAAAAAATAAAATAACGGCATAAAAATTTATGCATATATATGTATAGAATGGATTATAATCATATATCACAAATTTTTATAACTATTGTAAATCATAATTATTAAAAAAGGGTGAAAAATATAAGGGCTAATATATTTAAAAAAAAACACGAACTTTCTTACAATGTTCAAATTAATTTTTTTATTCATAAAAATTAACAAAATTGAAAATACGATAGTCTTATAAAATTAAATGTGAACTTTTTTGTTTATTTGAATATAGAGTTATATAAAATTTTTAAATAAAGCATAATTATCATCTATAAATATAGCGCATCATTTTTATTATATGTGTAATGTACCCAAAAAAGTAGAAATATAAATATAAATAAATTAAATGATTTAAAGAATTAGCAAAACAGTTTTATTCCTTTTCTCAAACTTCACATAACCCAAGGTTATTAAATAAAAATAAACACAATAAATACGATCGAAATGAAAAGAGAAATAATGAATGAACAAAGCAAATTGCAAAATATAGAAATAAATGGATCTGGAAATCAGCCAAAATGTTATCCTTCAGGGGAATTAAATGGAAATAGCTATTTCAATAATAATACAGAATATTATATTAATGATATCAAAGAAAAAAAAATAATAGAAAAAAAAAATAATGGAGATATAAAACGAATACAAAACGGATTAACTGAGGCTTGTTCAATACCTAAAGTTATAAAAAAGTCTTTTGATATTAACCATGATGGAGAGCTTATATCATATGTATATACATTAGTTTTTTTCAAAAATTATAATATATTTTTTGTTACACATAATGGAAAATTTGCATCATGGATATATACATATAATATTACTATGCCATTTTCGTTAGAACATGAAAGTGAAATAATTTTAGGAGAAAGAAATTATCCTTATTTAGAAATATTTTGCACACAGTTTATGAAAAATAATGCTCAACTATTAAATTATAAATCTATTATGTTTGCAATATCACTTTATAAAATGGCTTTTGACAATACAGATATTTTAACACAAATATTTTCCAATTTTAAGGATATGATAAAAGTATAAATTTAACAAAAATATTGATGGGTGTAACTCGTGCAATTTTCCGTCTTCTTTGTATTTTTTTTTTTCTTAAAATATAATTATTCTACAATTTGGTTACATATGAATATATTATTTTATTTTTAAAAATACTTTTTTAATTCAATTTTTTTACACTTTTTTTTTACACTATCCTTTTTAATAAATTTAAGTCTAACTCATTTGTTATATTTTTGATATGCTATTGCTATTAATGCATAAACCGCAATATCAATGCTTAAATTATTTCCATTATATTGCTGCATAAAATATATTTACTTTAAAAAAAAATGAAGAAATCGTAGAGCAATAAAACTTTATAGTCTATTTTTAAAGGTTTCCAAAAAATAGTCTCCATTTTATATTCTTTCGTAATAGCACAAATAAAATAAAATATGCATTTTTTTCCCATATAATTTCTAAAAATGGAATAAAAAATTGTAATGCCTATTTCTTTTTTTGTTCTTTGATTGATCTATTTTTACTGCTAATAAAAAAGCAGAAAAATATTGCATAACTTAATAACTTAATTTTTCTAAATATATTTTCAAATACATTTTTTTTATATATCTTATTCTTTTTGAAGTTTTTTTTTTTTTTATAAAATACATTTTTATTATGTTTAGGAGTATAGCAAATTAAATTATTTAAGTAATTTTTATATTCCTTTTTTAATTGAAAATTATTTTTAATATCACTTGTCTCATTGCTTAATTTTATATCTTTATATAAATATGGCTTTGTAATATACTTTTTATTAATATATTTTTTAGGGTCATATTTTATAAAAGTTATAATATTTGAATTGTTACCATTATTAATATAGCTATTTGTGTAACTAGGAATATATTTTTTTTTTTTTTTCATGTCTTTTTTCTCTTTAATATTTAATCTGTTCATTACATTTTCTTCTTTTAAATTATTACTATATTTCATCATCATATTATTTTTAATAAAATAAAATTCTTCATCTTTTGTAGGAACGGCATCATATAAGTATGGCTCTGTATTGGTTTGTCCAGAAATTTTATTTTTAATATTATAAATAAATTCGTTGCACATGTTATAAGAACAAGGTGTATAATTTTTCTGGTTATTTTCATCATTTCCTACAATATACCTATAACTATTTTCCATATATTGATTGGATATATATGTTAATGGATTGAAATCAATTATATTTGTGTTTGGGGTAATTTGAATTTCTTCATTTTGTATATTACAATTTATCAATTTACACACAAATGGGGCTAGTTTACATTTTTTAAGATTCTTATCAACATTAAAAATATTACAATTCTTCATTTTATTACCAGTTAATAATTTTATTTTTTTATATGTACTATCACTACTATTTTTTTCCTCATTTTTTAAAACATTGTTTAACAAAAATTTATTACAACCCTCAAAACTATTACTTCGATTATTCATAAAACATTTTTTTTTTTTATCACTGTTATTTTTTTTTATCTCATTCCTTTTTTTAGACAAAATTTTTGATATAAATTTTCCCCTTGAATTTAAAGCCAAATTTTCTACATTATTTTTATTATAGGTAAAATAGTTATAGCTCATTTCATACATATTTTCTAAACTACTGTCAGATGATAATATAGTATCACTATTTGACATAATATCATAATGTTCAATATTTTCATTATGATTTTTTTCCAATAAAATAGGGGACCTATTTCTTTTTCCTTGTCTGTTTTTTTTTTCTTTAAAATTCTCAAATAAAACATATTTATTTATTCCTTTTTTTTTGTTTTCATTATAATTAATATCATTGTAAGGCTGTTTGCAAAATATATTTTCATCATTTTTTTTTTTCACCAATTCAATGTATCCAATTGGTTCAATTTTTTCTAAACTTTCTTTTTTAACTTGCATATTCATTCTTAAATATTTTTTATTTATGTCATGGGTATTATTTTTAATTTTTGGGGGCGCGAGTTTTTTTTCCTCCCATATAACATATTCTTTTATTATTTTATTTTCATTTTTTCTATCATTTTGATGTTGTATTTCATCTTTCTTATTTTCCTCGTAATTTATATTTCCTGTTTTGTCGCATTTCATGTAGTTTATATGGATACCATCCATTCTCTTTTATTTTTATTTTTTTCAGAATAAAATATAACCACAATTTTATATTTAATTACATAAGTGCTTGTAATTGTGTAATTTAATTATTTAGACAATTTTTATTCCCTTTAGTTATTATTCATCATTATATTTGGAAATAAAGCACAATGAAAAAATAGGCGAAATCTATAATAACAAGCTAAATATTAATTTATCTTTTATTTAAATATCTTAATTATATTTTTTGACGTATTTTATTTTTTATACACAAAAATAAAAGCACGTGTGTAAAATGAAATAAATATTGTATTTACAATTGTTATCGGTTTTTGAGTTCTTAATTTTTTATATATATCTTTATATCTTAAAATGTGAATGAAAAAAAATTATAATTGTAAAATATATGATTTTTAATAAATACACACATTTATATAACAACTTTGGTGCCAATAAAAACAGGATGTGTAAAAAATCTTTATATACGAAAATTAAAATATATGTTTTCGGAAAAAATTTAATTATAAAAAGTTTATTCATAAATTTATATATATAATGCAGACTTAAAAGTTTTATGAGATAAAAAAAAATAGACACCACCAATATATATGTAAAACATTTTTTGGGGGCATATGAATTAATTATAAGCCATGTAATTATTTAATAAATTTTTTTTTTCAGAATATAGAAACTTATTTTCCTTGTAAAAAAAATTGTATAATTAAGCACATAAATATGGGAACAAAAATAAATCAATATATATATATATATATATATATACATACCAACATGCGCATATATTTTTTTTCGAGTTTGTGAATATGCTGGTTTGCATTTCCTTTGTGCTAAAAATATGGAACAAAAAATATTTCGGGAAAAAATAAAGTATGGAAAAGGTATAAAATAAGAAAAGTAGTGTGCACAGAAAAATGAAATAAGACAAAATGTTTTAAAAATTAAAACTCTGCATATATATATATATATATATATATATATATATATATATATATGTGAAACCAAATAATTAATGACTACTTAGTATGGGCTTGACGTAAAGTCATCGATTTAACAAATAAAATGTCACGGATTTTAGTTATATCTTTATTACTAATCCATCCATTGTCCTTTGTGCAAACATCTTGGGTTTTAATGCTTGACAAATAGTTTAAAACATTATTGTCAAATATATCAATATACTGATAAATCGTTGAGAGCTTTAAAGGACTAACACAAAAATGAATTTCAGATGAAAATTTTTTTCTAAAATGAAAACTATTTGATCTTTTTAAAAATTTAAAAATTTCGTTAATTTCTTCATCCTCTTCATGAGAAATTTTAATATGCAAAGTACTATTATTTGGTTCTATATTTTTTGTAGTATTTAATTTAATGTTATTATTATCTGTATTTACAGATGTTTTAAAATTGTCTTGTATTAGATTGGATTCAGAATGAGTGACCATATTTGGAATTTCATTTCCATATATATTCAAATCAGAATTGGTAAAATTTTCCCTTTTTATTTTAATGACATTTTCTTTATTTATGTAAAAATAATTATTATCTGAAATATTTGAAAATTTTGTGTCTCCTTCATTTATATTTTTAATTATATTAGTTATAGTTTGATCAAGAATATTTTTTTTTTTTATAATAGGTTTATTCATTTCTTCAATATTTTTTGTATTTATATCTCTATAATAATTATCTCGAAAATCTATAGTTTGATAAATATAACTTGATGGATCATTTCTTGGATCATATCCATATCTACAATATGTACGTCTCCATGGCCCATTAGCAAAATAAAAACATATTTTTGAAAAACAACTTTTTAAACAATATGTTGTTACATTTTCAAGATGTTCTACCAAAACTTCTTTTGACCATATTGGTCGAATATCAAAAAGACATTTTACTCTATTATATAATTCAACAGATACATATTTTTTTAATGCAGATTCATATGGAATTATAGGATATACTGGATCGTTAAAATTGGCAATTGGATTACAATGTACTGTTTTTTTACTTACTATTATTTTATTCATATCATCACTACTATTATTTCGATTATAATTTTCTTTAGCTTCTTTTCTAATTTCAATTGAATCACTAGAACCATTGGAAATATTTTGATCCATATATTTATTATTGTAAAGTATATTATTCTCTATGTTTAATTTGTCATTTTTTTCCATTTCAATTTTGTCACTATTTTTGTTTTCTAAGTCTTTTTCATTCTCTATATTTTCAGAAGCAAATCGAAGTGATACTGATTTATTAGGTAAATCATGTTCTTTTTCATTTTTATTTATTATTAATTTTTTAATAAAATTTTCTAAGTCTTCATTTTTTATTTCATTTTTAGAATCAAATGGTTCAGTAAATTTACTTATTATATATTTATACTCTCTTATATATTTACTTATTTTTTGAGATTTATATTTTTTAAAATCATATGGTATTGTACTTTTACTATGTATACAACTTTGTAATTCATATCCTTCACTTTCTTCAGATGAAAAATTAAAATCAGTTTTATCATCAAACATATTTAAAGCATCTTTATAATTTAAAATGTTTTTATATAATTCTTTTTTTTCTTTATCTGAAAAATATTTATCAAGTTCATTATTTTTATCAAATCCTGCAAAGGTAGAGCAATGAAAACTAGATAATTGATTTGGATAAAATATAAATGTAGATGAATTAAGAGGTAATGAATCTACTATGCTATTTTCCTTTACATTAGTCAATATTGGATTCTCAAATATGGTGTCAATTTTTTCACCATTATTATTTACTGGTTTAAATGTTTCGTTTATTGTCTGATTTATATTTTGGATATTGTTCAAATTTGCATTATCAGAAACACACATTCCTTCATTAATATAATAATTATTCTCTATATTTTGTATGTTTTTATTTTTATTTAAACAAATTGAATTATTCCATGGATAATGCGTCCCATTTATTTGGTTAGGAAAAAAATCCTTGTTTTTACATTCAGTGTTAAGGTTAAAATTATTTGGGAAAAAATGATCAAAATAGCTGTCTGGAAATATGCGCTTATTATTTTCGTTCTCATTTTTATTATCTTTACTTTTTGTACTTTTTTCTTTTTCATCTTTTGTTAAATAGTGTATATAATTTGTGCTGTAATTATGCCTATTATAAAAGGTTGGAATATAATAAAAATCAGACATATTATCAAAATAATACAAATATTTTACAAACCCTATAAATTCAATCTTATATCTATTTTTCTTAGTCTTTTTTATTTTAATTAAAATGTTGTTAACTTTTGTACAATTGGACGAAACAAAAGATGAAAATATATCATTGTTATTTATGCGTAATATTAAAGAATGCCCTTCATTTTCATAACCATTTTTATTATATATATTTTCATCATATTTAAAAAGTTCAGTAATTTTATTTAATCCACCCAAAGATTCAACAGCAGATAATCCATTACTCCGTTTTTTTATTTTACCAGGAATTTCTACACATATATAATTATTTTTTTTTATTTGTTCAAAATTGATGTTCTTATTTCTATCCTTTTTCCTTTTTACATTTATAAAACGTTTATTATCTTCATTTTTAAAGTCATATTCCCTGTACATATCTTCTAACTAATTCTGTTATATTATTTTAGTTCCTTTATTTCGTAGCTAATTATATAATGTGTTAGAGTTTGATTTTCACTTAAATATTATTTCATAAATGTATATATTATTTTTATTTGTGGATTTTTACATATTTTAAAATTATTCTGATATTTTTTATATTTTAATTTACCTAAATATAATAATTACCATATTATTTTATCTTTTGTGCAAACATAATTTTATGCCATACATTGAATAATCATAAATCCTCGAAGCTTTTATTGAAAATGAGTGTGCATATATGAATATAATATATCATGAAACCTGTCAATTCGAAAAAAAAAAAAATTAAAAAAAATAAACAAAAATAATGATAAAATTTTTTAAATGTGAACAAAAACAAAGATATAACTATTGAACTTAAAGTAGAATGATGGTATTAGTAGTGGAGCAACCGCTAAATAAAAATAAACCTAGCATAATTCATATGGAAATGAAAATAATTTCTTTACTATATTAAAAAAAAATGAAAAAAATTAATACAAAGTGAATACAAAATACTAAAAGTGCAATTTTGACAAAAAATAATGTGAAGAATATGGGTAAATTGTTATAAAATAAAAAAACTGAAAATGTCACTTCCTCATATCAAGGTAATGTAACTATCTTTTTTAATTTTTTTAAATATTATTTTTGGTTAATAGATACCAAGTTCATAAATTAAAATTGTAAAAATGACATAGTGTAGAAAATATTAAATGTGCTGAATACATGTGCATATATGCCTATATATATGTATGGACAAATATATGTAATTTTGAAGTTCCTAATCATTAAATAATAAAAGCCTAGTTTATTTATGGCATTTTGTTTTGTTTTTCCATTTTTCCATTTTTGTTTTATTTTTTTACATGGAACATGCTGAAGTTGCACAAAATAAACCGAACTAATAATGCTTATCGATTGCTAAATAAGGAGAAAAACAAAATAAGCGTTTCAATAAACGATTACACTGAAATAATACCAAGTAATAACAGTAAATTTTGCAAAAATAAATATAAAAATATTGGAAATTTACACAATATTATCCATAGTAGTGTGTTAAAAAGTTATAAAAATGCTTATTTTTATAAAAATATGTTAAAGGTTGCAGAAAATAAACAAAATGAACTTAATCTACATCAAATAAACACAATTTTAAAATCATTAATAAAGGCCCAAATATACAAATATTCATTATTTCATTCTTTTCAAATTCCTATTTTAAGATATATAAATTCAATAACTTGTTTAATCCATAAAATAGAGAATACTAATATACACACAAAAAAGGAAAGTTGGAAAGAAAAAATAAATCAAGATCTTAATAATAATGTGCAATTTACAAATAATTTATGTAAAAAATTACATTTAAATTTAAGCAAATACAAAATTGATAAGCCAAACGTAGATATAAATTTATACATAATATCTGATCAAATTAATATTCTAATTGACATTTTTAATGCTTATATGCATGTTTTAAATTTCCGTTTTAATTATTTATGTAATACCTTATTTTTTTTTATAACAAAAAATTATATATATATAAATGAAAAAGACAAAATAGCGAATATTTGGAGTATGTATATACTGATATTTATGTCGAGGAATAATATTATACAGACAAATAAAGATAACGCAAAAATTGAAAATAATAAAGATGTTTATAATAGTGTTAACAAAATTAATTCTCATAAAATAGGAAATTCAAACCAGATCATTTCATATACCAAAAATTGTTCAAATATGAGCAGAACAATATCATTAACAAAAAAAGCAAATAAGATAATTCTATATAGATATAAACATATTTGCAATATTAATATTAAAACAGTTTACAATTATAATATTATTGTATATAAAAATAACAGGAAAAATAAAGTTCCATATTATAACAAAATTTTTTGTAGAAATAATATTATTAGTCTATGCAAATATATCATTTTAATTTTTTTAAAAAATCAAAATATAGATTTAAGCAAAAAAAAAAAAATATGTGTGCATATGGAAAATATAAATAATTTTATATCTAATGGATATATGTATAAGTTAATAAACTCAAAAACACCAAGATATTCACAAATCAAATATTTAATAAAATATAATTATATAGAAAATCCTATACTTTTAACGGGAAAATATTTTCCCATTCAACTTTTAAGGGATAACAATTTTCTTTTAAATTTATTAAATCGGATGATTGAATTGAGAATTAACTCGAATATTTGTCGAAAATATATTAAGAAAATATGCGAAACCCTGAAAAAATAAACAACCCCCCTAATCATGTTAAATATTTATCAGTATGACATATATAATTATTTAACGCCTTATTATGTAAATACTTGAAAATATTCTTAATACAAAAAATAAACTTATTTATTATGACGTTTTAAAATCTTAAAATGATCTTATAATTTTCACAAAAAAAAATATAACAAAATAAAAATATAATTAACAAATGGCTAGACAACAACGATAACAATGAATAAAATAGCTTTATATAGCTAGCTCATTTTTTGAAAAAAAAAAAATCACGAATTATTTTTAGCAAACGAAACACTTTCAAACATGAAGATTGTATAATATGCGTTACACACGAATATATGCATATATATATATATATATATATGTTATTATTTTATTGTCTTTTTTTAGTACTTTCTCTAAATTTTGCAGAGCATTGTATGAATTAAAATTTGTTCATATCAAATTGGCCCCCTTGCATTTGCTCACACGTTATATGTTTGTGCATAAATTTGTGCTAGTGCAAAATTGCAAATGTGCCAACTAATATGCCTTTATTTTTCATTTTGTTTCAAATAAACAAGAAACATATGCATTATATAAAATTCTAATTAAAATAAATATAGTATATTTCAATATACATAACTAAAATATCTATTAGTAGTATATTATAAAACTATGATGTTATGCTCAAATTCATTAGGACGTTAAATTGTATATATAAATATATATATATTTCTAAGGCAATAACTGAATTAATACATTTATAAAAAATCAGTAACAATAATTTTTCTGCTAGAAATTATTACACATGATTATTTCACGAATTTTAATCTTAACTTTTTCACATTTTTTTAATTTTAGCTTGGTGTTACAATGGTTTTCTTTTCCCATTATTTCTCGGTCATTTTTCTAATCAGCATATCCTGTTCAATTAACTCCATACATTTTTGAGCGGTTTTTCGTCGAGCCCTTTGAGTTGTTACCTCTTTTTTGACCATAGGCTCCCCTCCATTTATTTCAATCGCATTTTGGCTTTGTTCATAATTAATTGGATTATTTTGAGATGTATTATTACTAGGTATATTTATATCAGTTAAGTTAGTTGGTAGCAATAAATTTTGATTAACAGATTTAAACTCATTTCCATAAATATTTAATCTTTCTTGGCTGTTTGTATTGGCCACAATATTTGCATTAGTGTCAATATTTATCAAATTTTGTTTCCAACTTATTTTATCAACCATATTATTGTCATTAGGATAGTAATAAAATTGGGCTTCATTTGTAATTGAACAATTTTTATCAATATTATACATCATATTTGTATCATAGCAATTTTGAATATTTGCCTGTTTTAGTTCTTCTTCCTTTTGATTATTCAATAAATTATCTTTTAATTCCATATTATAATAATTTTCGTGATTTTTAGTGTCCATTAAATTGCTTATAGAAACACCATTTTCACTTTCATAAATAAATTGTTGTTCTTCTTGTTCATCATTTTTACTTTTTTCATTTGTACTATTAGTACAAGGAATACTTTGCATTTTTTCACAGATTTGATAATTATTTATATCTTCACTAAATGATTGGTTCAATAAGCCTGTACCTATACCTTCCATAGTTATTGCATTAAATCCATATTCCATATTTATATCATTTTGTAATGCTATGTTTGTATTTATTGAAATACCTATATTTTCATTTCCTGAGCAATTATTATAAATAGGATAATTTTCCATTAAATTGTTCATATCAACTCCTAAATTTCCAAGAACATATCCATTTTCATATGCATCAGATCCATCAATATGTACTTTTTCTTCTCCATTTCTTTTTAACAATGTCATATAATTATATATTTGTCTTTGTTTAAGATTGTATAACTGGGCTAATCTTTGATATTGTAACATTTGCGATTTTATACGGAATTCCATATTATTATTCAATTTAATTTGATATAATATATCTTTTTCCAGTTGTTCTTTTTTTTTCTCAATTTTAATAAAGCTTTTATTAATTTTATTATACATATTATCATCTGAATCTTCATCTGCTTTTGTAATTACACTTGAATTTTCATCATATTCATCACCTAAACTTTCTTTCATTTGTATACATAAAATATGAGGGTTTATATCTAAGATTATAAAATTATTTGGAAAATAATTATTATTTGATGTTGGTGCATTGCTAAACCCTCCCCAAGAATATATATTATTATCTTTTACATAAGATTTTAATAAAATTCGTGATGTAAAATCATTTATATATTGAAATTTTTTACTTTCAAATGAATATAATGCAGATGGAACTTTTTCCATGTATTTATATTCTTCACCTCCTATAATAAAAATATAATTATGCACACAAACAATTGAATGATATGCTCTACTTTCATTTATTGTGTCTAAATATATTGGTAATATTGACCATTGGCAATTTTGTTCTCCAATATTTTCAAGTATAAACAATCTGTTATTATTAGCCCCATTATTATAAGCTCCTTTATTATTTCCCTTATCCTCGTTTTTCATTTTACCACCATATAATATCAACTTATTTTTTTTACTTTTTTTATCATACCAAATAGTAGTTGCATGAAAATATCGCCCAAGAGGATCAACAGATACATATTTTATTTCTTCCCACATAAACACAAAAATATCTTTTTCATTTGGTTCATTATTAGTAAAAGGGTCAATGTTGTTGCTTCGTATTTTTTTTTTTTTTTTTTTCTTTATTTTACATTTTGTTATATTTAGTATCCATAGGTCATTTCTACAAAAAACATTTTCCTCATCATCTATTTTTTCATTTCCCCCAAATAAAATTAAATAAGGATATATAAAATCTAGCGTATGCCCATATCTTTTACTTGGTTTTCCCCCAATAGTATTTATTTTTATCCATTTTCTTTTCACATTTTTATAATAAGGTAATATATTATCGCCATCTTCACATGAATCATTATATGAATCGGAATTATTTTTTAATAGCGAACTTTTAACAGGTCCTCTGAAATTTACAAGAGTATCATCACAATCATTATTATTATTTTCATTGATGTTATTAGTAGTTATACAATTGCCAGCATTATTTATTTTAGAATGATATATATTCGATTCATATTCGGATCCACAATTATATAATGAAGAGGATGATGTTAATGAGGAATCAGATAAAACTGTGTTTGTGTTTGAGGTATAACTTTCATATGATGATTCTGATTCCTGTTGGTTTGATAATTTTGAATTTTCATGGTTTTTTTTTTTTTTTTTTTTTTTTTTTTTCTTTATTATATTATTATCCAAATTTGACGAAGATAATACTTGCTCATTCTGATTATCAATTTTGTAATTTTCATTCGTATAATAATTCCGAGAATCATCAGAAGAATTATTATCTTCTTCATTAAATACGATTGCTTCATCACTTGTATAATTTTGACCATTTATATAAGAAGTTTTTTCTGCATTATCACCAGGATTAGGATCATAATTTTTATCACTACCTCCAAATTCATATATTTCATTTCCTGTGATATTATTACAATTTGTATTATCTTCTAAAGATAGTTTACTAAGATTTAAGGCATATAAAGAATTACTAGACAAAATATCATTTTTAAACTTCCCCCCATGGATAAATAAAAAAACACCATTTATTCCTAAATTAACAATAGCAGAAGCATGAAATGCTCTAGATTTGGGGGTATTATATGTCTTAATACGAAACCAAGAATCCATAGAATTATTGTTTTCTTCGCATATATATGTATCATTAAATGTTTGATTTAAATGTCTTTCAATGCTTAAAGTATTATAATTTTTGAAATTGCTATCAGGATTTCTATCATATAAACTATTATGTACATTACTATATACTGGGTTGTGCATATTATATTCTTCTGAATTCATTGTATATTCATTTAAATGGTTTTTAATAAATTCATTATCTATTAATCCTCCCCCAAATAATACCAACTTGTATCCCCCCTGAATAAGTTTATTGTTATTTTTATTATTATTATTCCTATTAACATTAAATTTATTATTTTTATTATAATCCCTATTACTAATATTACTGCCATATTCGTTCTTTGCGATATTTTCATCATTTTTTTTGATCTTATTCCATTCATCTGTGTTTTCAAATTTTGTGTTTTCTTGATTTAAATTATTATAATATGCTTTGTTTTCATTGTCTTCACAATAGTTTAATGTATTATAATTATTTTTTAAAATATCCTCCTTTTCTTTGTCTTTTTGTGGGTTATCATTTTTATCTAACTCACTCAATTCATAGTATAAATGTAGGGAATATCCAACCCGCCCCAATGGCTTATTTGTATCAAAATCATCATTTATTTTATCATTACCAAATAATGTTAATGACATGCTTAATAATAGATAAACAAAAGTCTAATGAAAAGTATAGGGCTTGTTTTTTTTCATAATTGTTTTACTTAAATATTTTTTATTTTCTTCACATCCCTGACTATATATATACATACTGCATATAATATACATGGCAAATCACAGCCGTTTTTTTATTAAAAATTTTTTTTTTGTAAAAAATTTGAAGATTTAATTAAATGAAAAAATACAAACTATAAATTAGTAAATAAATATATATATATATACATAATATATTTTAAAATTTTATTTTATTCGGAATAAAATATATTTATAAATTTAATAAGAATACTAAAACACAAATATCAAATATTATGATCAATCTATATTTTTAATTTATAAGAAAATCAGTAAAAAAACGAGTATATAATATATATATATGTGCGGGAGTTTTTTATTTTTACTTTTTTTACTTAAGATTGTATTTTTTAAAATATTTTTAGCAAAGATTATTCTTGAAAAATTTCGAGCGGTTCTACCACATATATTCCGTTATTATTTTTATTATTATACATATATTTTTTATTTCTCTTTCATATTCGCTTCAGTACTTATTTAATATAACAAAAATAAATCTCGTTGCATTATAAGTTACAAACTCTTTTGAAGAGCTGTAAATTAAAATTTAATTTTAATAATTAAAAGAAAAAGTAAAAAAGTTAATGAATATTTTTTATTTTTATTTTATTGCTAAAACTATATCATCTATTAGTTTTCATTTATATGTATATTCACGGTTTAGTAAGAGTAAGTTAAAAACATGTATTTATATTTTTACATATTATGAAATCATTTATTCATAAAAAATTATACAACAATAAAATCGTTATTTAGCACACCATTTATTGAAAGATTGAATTCGATTAATCTTTTTTTTTACTTGCTAAGAAAAAAAAACAAGGTAGTCCAATTTAAGCATATAAAATAAAATGCTGTTACTTTATGGAATATTGCAATGTTGTAAGAAATAATATATGATAAATAACTTGATAATAAAAAATTATGTTAAAAAAATAAATATAACCCTTAACACTATATAAACTGCCTTTAAAATTATATTACGATATTGGCGTTGGGGTTTGTTTCATTTTAAGCATTATATACACAAAATATTTATGGAAAAAAAACATTAAACAGTACACAATTAATTTATTTCCTTATATAATGGTACTTAAATTAATATACAATTAAATATATGATGTTTCATATATAAACGAATTAAATTAAGCTGAAAATTTTATAAAATTTGTTAAACTATTTTAATTCAACTTAAATAAAAATGGGGTATATTGTTAGTCCCTTTAAGTTAAAAATAATAAAGTTAACCATAATCAGTATTATGCAATTAAAATTTAATAGACGAAAAAATATATTATATGTTATGACACAAATTACATATCAATTATATAGGTATAATGCTTGCACACATATTTTCATAGGTTTTTGCAAATTTTAAAACATAAAAATTAAAAAAAAATAATATACAGAAAAATTTATATTTCATTAAGAAAATTAAAAATTTTATAAATAATTTGTAAAAATAATTTGTATGTAAAGCGAATTAATCCATATAACAAAATAAAATAATAAACAATTTAAACAATTTACCAATTGATGGTATGTGTAAGAACCATGCTTTAATAAGTTTTAATAATGTTAACTAGGTATTTCCGATGTTGAACATTTATTATATCCCAAATATGAAGTTCATCTTCATAAGGTGGATATTCACCTGCACACAAAAAAAAAAAAGAATATATCTTAATTTACAAATACGCATAAATATATATTTAATTATTTATCGATATAAAATGATATGATTTTACCAAAAAGAACTATTCCCTTATTATCATATTCACTGTCCGAGTTTAATAGCCATCCTGCGAAGAAGAAAAAAAAGTTAATTATGAATAGTTATGCAAAATAAAAAATGTATATGTACCAATACCAATGTACATATATTTGTGCATATTTTTTATAATTTTTATTTTTCCTATATACCAGAGTAAAAATCTCTTATTTTTAGTGTGTAATAAACTAAAAGTTGAGATGGTGATATAAAAATAAAGTTAAGAGATCCATTGTTTCCATGTTGAACAATATAATAAAAATTTGAATATTCATCAAATGATACATATATAGGTTGGTACATACTTAATTCTGGTTTGTTTTTCATATATTGAACATATTCTATTATATCTTTATTTTCTGATTTTAAATCCATTATTGTTAAATAGTAATTTATTTTAAATTTTAAAGTATCATCATCAGTATTATTTTTATTAGAATAATTATTAAAAAAAACACTAGGCGATTTTTTTTGATATTCTTCATTTTTTTTTGTTTCATCATAATTATCGTTTTTATGTATATACTGTTGTATAAATAATAATCTTCCATTTATTGCGTCTAAAGTTGCAATTTGATTTAATAAATTTCCACAAAAATGTGTTACTATTTCCACATTGTCCATTTTTGTATTTTCATCAAAATCTTTATCACTTGCTAAGTGCAGTTTAATAAATTCATATATTTTATTAACATCCGAACTAGCTAAAATTACATAACAATAATTTTTAATTAGAAAAATATTATGATTTTTCATGGCATTGTTAATATGACAAGAATTAGATAAATTGTTAAAATTATAACATTTATTTTTTTTTAATTGAACAAATACAAAAAAGCATAACTCATTACTATCATTACAACTTGAAATGTTTATATTCTTAAAGAAATAGTTATCTATTAAAATAGTATTTATAGTTGCACACGAATCTTTAGAGCCATCATTATTCATACATATAATATTTTTATCACTATTGATATTATCTTTATCAGTTACGTAAATGTGAAAATCATTATTTATTTTATTTATTCCTAAAGACACATCTTCAAAATTATTAAATATATTACCATATCCTTCTAAATATATTGTACAATTATTATAATATGTTATACTTGGCATAATTTTCCGATTTGGTGTTATATAAATAGCTGATTTATATTTTAAGTGATTAATATTTCTTAAATAAATAAACTCAGGGTTCCTATAATTATCGGTTTGTCTTAAATTTACTTTGTTTTGTTGAGCATTTGTTTTTTCTTCTTTTTCATTTTGTAAGAGCGAAGTGAGAATAAATATAAAAAAAAATATTATAAAATATTTGAAATAAGTCCTTCTCTCCGTTTCAATCCCATCAGCACTTGGAGTAATCATAATAAAGTATTTAAATAGAAACACTCGAAAAGTATGATATATAGGCAAAGTGAAAGATGAACAGGGACAAAAAAAAAATAATGAAAGTATAAATGCGATATATCTAAGGAGGCTTACATATATTCACAACACATATATTTATAAATAAAGGACAATGAAATGAAATGCAACTTAGCCTATTAACATTCTAATTAAATAAAATCGCATATGATAAAAAGTAAAAAAAATAAAATGACGATCAACGGGAATTTTATTGCATTTTTTTTATTTGTGAAAATGCAATAATAATATATAAAGCATAAGAATTTTGTTTAAAGGGTGAAATAAAAAATATATAATCCTTTCGGGATAATACATATGCATTTGTATAGATATTGACATATTTTTGCAATAGCTAATTTTATTCTTTCATTTTTTATTATGACTTTAAATATATTTTTTGGAGTGTAACAAAAAAAATGTTTCTTTTCATTTTAATTATTTTTTTTTTGTCGATTGGATATTTGGGCTTAAAGTATTACGCCTATAAATTTAGATTAAAAGAACATCCAAGATTGAGAATTAAATGTTTTAAAAGTGTTTAAGCAAATATATGAGGATATTTTATTATTTTAATTTAATTAGCTACTAGTAGGAATAATAGTCAAATAAATAAATACTAAAAATCATTAGTGCTACTATAATTTTTTTAAACTTTATAAACACAAATATATCCTAAAAATGTGAAATGTTGTATCATTGTATTTTATTGGCAGCATGAATATGCTTATAATAATATCTTTGTGTGTGTGCCTATTATTTTTTGAAAATATTATGAGTAACAATTCTGGGAATCCCATTTTATTCTACTTATAGTTGGGAAATGGCTAAATAAAATTAATATATTACATAAATATGTTGTAATATATTATCAAAAATTAAATTATTAGCATAAAGAATGTCGATTTTTTTTGTATATGTAAACTTTAACTTAAGTATTAAATTTTTTTTTGTTAAATTTTTTTCTTTCAAACAATAATATATTTATATTTGACATATTATTGTTAAAGACAATTATATATATAATATTTTAAACAAAAAAAATTTATGTTGCTATTTATTTTTCAATAAAACGCTGACAGTGTTTGTACCCTCTCAATTTATATATAAAAGGAACTATAAAATGGGGTAAATATTTCATGGGAATCGTAAATAAAACGGGAAATGCATATATACTATATATTTGAAATATTTTAATAAGGAATATAACAAGAAATTCATATTGATAAAGGCTAAAACAACTAGCACAATTATTTTGTTCTCTTTCCTATTGTGGCCTAACAAAAACGGATATTAGTTTCATCATATATGATATTATTCATAAAATGGTTATATAATAATAGATTATAACATTTTTCTTCAAACTAGAGAAAAATGTCTATTTCCTTTTTTACTAAAAATATTTTTTAATATTTTGTCAGTGAGAAGATTAAGCCATCATTTTTTAGTGTAATAATGCATATTACAAGTTTAATTTTTTTTTAACAAAAAAATTAAATTTTGGCCCTAAATCAGTAGTAAATACTTCATCATTCAAAAACTAAAAAATATTTTTAATGGAAAATATTAAAACATCATTGTATATTTTTTTTCAAAATAAATATAAATATGCTCATAATATTTTTTGCATATTTTAAGTTCAAAGCTATTAATAACCCACATTCATTAATATTGTATACTTCCCATAGTTTACATATTTATATTTAGTGTGATCACAAATTTATTTATAATCATTAAAAAAAACTTAATTTCAAACCAGTTATATATATATATATATATGCATATACATGCTTATTTTTTGAAAGAGAATATATTATGGTTGTTCCCTAAAAATACGGGAAAAAATTAATCTTACAAAACATAAGCAATTTTGATCCATGCGAATTTAATTGCATTTATTAAACTATATAAATAAACGTAATAAAAATTTCAATAAAAAATGTATAATTAATTTATTAATCCGTTTGATAACAAATAAATGGTAATGACTTATTTTTGCGCATTAAAAAGCAATATTATATATATAATATCACGCCCAATATAATAAGTATTGTATATTACTTAATTTATTTCGGCTTCTTCAAAAACATATATATGTATATTAATAATGAAAAATTCCCTAGCAATATGATATTTTCCTGTGTTATTTTTTATATAGGCATAAAATAAATACAATATACTTTGTATGTACACCTTAAAAACACAATAAATGTGAATTATATTAAGCATATGTAGTATTAATAAATTTAAATTGCATAATATGACAACACCTTAAGTTATGGGAAGAAACAAATTTTTTTGCCACTTTATTCAAACACTGTTTTTTAACCTTATCATGGACATCAAAAATATATAAATTTTAAAATGGGGAGTAGTATTACAGAAAAACGATCAGAAATATTTAAACAGAATAAAGGTTACTTTAGTGATATAAATAACATTAATTATACGAAAAAAATAATATATTTTTTAGGAATATTAGTACGTGTTATAACTTATTATTATGGATTATGGCAAGACAAAAATTTAAATGTAAAATTTACAGACATAGATTATTATGTGTTTTCGGATGCTGCAAAATGTGTATTAAATAATAAGTCTCCATATAATAGATATACATATCGGTACACACCACTATTAGCTTATTTAATGATACCAAATTTTATAATTAATTTTTCATTTGGGAAATTTCTTTTTTCTTCAATAGATTTTCTTGTTAGTATTATTATAATAAAAATAATAAAAATAAAATATCCTGAAACTAAAAACTATATTTTGTATGCTTCATTGTGGCTTTTAAATCCATTAGTTATTACCATTTCAATTCGAGGCAATGCTGATTGCATACCATGTTTACTTGTTTTATTAACTGTGTTTTTTATTTATCAAAAAAAAATATATCTTTCGGCTTTTTTTTATGGATTATCCGTTAATTTTAAAATATATCCAATTATCTACTCTTTACCATTAATGTTATATCTAAATAAGAACTATTTAAATAAGGATAATATATTTCAATTGAAACAAATAAAAGCAGAAGGCATATATATAAATAAAATTATAAACATTTTTTATATAATAAGGAATTTTTTCAAAGAGTTATTTAAATTAAACGCTGATCAACTCAAATTTTCCCTATTTAGCTTTACTACCTTTCTAGCTTTAAACGTGATTTTTTATGCAATGTAACCTTTTTCTTCTTCTACTCAACTATAAGAAATTGAATATATATGTCCTATATCTCTTATACATTTTCTCTATTTTACCTTAATTTGTTCTATACATCAATTAACAAAAATATACACATTATCCTCGCATTCCTTATTTTCCCTTTTATACTAGATATGGATATGAATTTTTATACGAATCGTTTATTTATCATTTAGTTAGACAAGATCATAAACACAATTTTTCCCTCTTTTTTTATATTATGTACTTAACTATTGAGAATAATTCAAAGGTAATACACTATAAATGGCTGCATATCCTTTCCGGCTGTTTTATTATTTTTCCATGTATTCTATGTTTCATTGTATTATATAGACACTTAAGAATGCAGTGTAAATGTGAAAAAAAATAAAGTACTTTTTATAATCATCATTTATTATCATGTAAGCGCAGTAAATTCTTTTATCTATTATATTATTTAATTTGAATTTGTTTTTTACTTTTAGATTATTCCAATAATAACATTTATACCTCAATTTATTCTTGTTACATTATTTGGCTTTAAATATGCAAAATCAAATTTAGAGCTATCCATGTTTTTACAAGTAAAACAATAAGAAAGTTGTCATGTCAGCATTTCATATTATAGTGCTTCCCATGAATGTACATATATAATTTTGTTTTATTTTTTTATATAAGACACTATCTTTCATAGCATTGAACAAAGTCATCACATCTCAGGTAAATATAACACAAACATAATATAGTCATGCTTTTGAAAAATAAAGTTATATATATATATATATATATATATATATATATATATATATATTTATTATTAATACAACTAGATATATCTCGTACCCATATTGAGAATTTATATCATTCTTCAAATATAACTTCCTTATGACTATTATATATATTAAATATTTTAAAGGAAACATCTACATAAGAGATGATATCCTTTTCCTTTAATTAAAAACAAATTTATTATATAATTCTTTTATTATATTTTTTAAAAATATATTTTCATAACATTGCAATATTTTTTATCCCCAATTTACAGTACTTTATTTGGTGTACCCCCTTTCTGCCAATCATATTAAATTCTATAACCTTAAACAGGGTAACAAAAACAAAATCGGAACAAGTATACATATAAATATATAAATTTATTATTCCAAAAATAAACAAAAAATAGCAAATGGAATTCGTAAACAAGGAAATGGAACATTATTATATTCTATACAATGCGCATGCATACTTTTCCCTTTTTTTCGCATTACAGACCAATTTAATCCTTATATTTTGTGCAGTGCTGCTTTTTATTATAGCTAAGGTTTGATTAAACATTAAAATACATATGTTTTTCATTTTAATATACGTATAAAATGGATATAGAACTTATTAAATGTATGTATATTTATAAGTATGGGGAAAGACAATATACACACACATATATATTTATCGATGCAGGCACATTGGCTTTTTTGGGCTTATTATCTTGAGTTCAAAGGATATAACACCTTTATACAAGTATACCATTTTAATACATTTTTCTTAGGCTATCAAACATATATTATTAAAAATCAGTTGAAACCTGAACAAGAATTGTTCCAATTAGCTATGCTTATAAACTATATTTATTTTATTATATACATTTACAATTTTTATAGATATTTTATTCCTCAATTTTATTCGTTATATCGGAGATGGGTGTATGCTGGATTTTTATGTACATGTCTTTTAAGGAAGGGAACAAAAAAAATGTGTTAAAGGAATAACAATTTTTCTCTTAATCATCAAAAATTAGGGACTATTTTTTTTAATTTTTATTTTATTTTATTCGTTATTTATTTATAAAAAATTCTTAATGTTATAATAACCCTTTTAAATAAGAATATTATCATTTTTTTACATTTTTAGCAGTACATATATTTTTATGTTTATTTTTTTTGTTGTGTAAATGTTGAAAGGAATAAACATATACTTTATTAACAACATATATATTCCTATGGTTAAGAAAATATTTTATTTTTTTTAGTTAATTATATTAACAATATATTATATGCTAGCCGAATAAAAAAAAAAAAAAAACCTTGCATGATCAGAAAATTTTGTGATTATATGTTTCTACAACAGAACAATGCGCTACCATAATGGTACAGCAGCATGAACAAAAAAAAAAAATTATGTTATTATTATAAATTACACAATTAGAAAAATAATATTCCATATATTTTATTTTTTTGTGTCATAAATTATTACAATATATTTATTCTGAGCATATTATATAATGCTGCATATTTGTTAAATATTTGTAATTATTTAAATAATAAATATATGCATGTCTTTTTAATTCATTTTATTGTTCTCAACATTTAAAGCGTTAAGACCTTCTATGGATACAAGTTTAATTTCCATTTTTAAACTTTATAAATATATATATATATATATATATATGTGCGTTTTTTTTAAATTACTGTTATAGACATATTCCACCTTATTTATACAATATAAGTGTTATACCCTTGCACACGTAAAATTATTTATTTTATTATTTTATATGAATAAAAAATAAAAAAAATAATAAAAATAAGACAATTTCATTATTTTTAATTATTCACAGTTTATTATTATATTATATATTTAAAAACATTTTTAGAGATTATTTATTTAAAATATTTTTTTAATTTATTGTGAAGTTTTATTTTTGATGTCTTAATAAAAATTCACTAAACGAAAGATATTTTTGACTTAATTTAACATCACTTGTGTATTTTCTTAATTTGTGAAATACTGTGTTCATTTATGGGGAAATATAATCAATTATTATAATAAAATATGCTTACACTCGGGATTTAAATTTTTGAATCATTGGTTATGTACCTATATATGTACATACATTTTTTTGTCTTCTTATTGCATATTATTTTTATTTACGCATTATGAATGTTTAATACACATTCAAATATGCCAATGAATATGCCATATTTTTTCATGTCTTTCATTATATTGGACAAAGATATTCACAGCTATATTATTTTGTGAAGTATACAACTGTGTTGTGATTTTTTATTATATATACTTATATATTTAGATAATTTTATTATCTTTCACGAATTTGTTATTGTTGGATATGTGTTTTTTATGAAAGAAAATGCATTTAAATAAAAATGAAGATAATAATACGGCAAATATGGACGAATTGCACGTTGAATCTTCCTCTAAAGAAGAAGCAATTAGGGTGTGTACCCGTATAAGGCCTCTGTTTGAAAAAGAAGTACGCATAGAATAAGCGATAAAATATTCCTAAATTAAAATGTAATCATTTATATATATCGAATTATTATTTTATATTTTTCTAGGTTAACAGCGGTCACTTAAAGGCTTGGAAAATGAACGACACTGATATGCAGTTGGTGGTTGAGCCGCTTTCATTATCAGAAATGTTAAATGCAAGAATTCCTAAAAAGAGGAATAAAGTAGAAGTTAAAAAAACAGTAGAAAAAACAGAAGGGCAAAAGGCTGTTTTACAACGACATTATGCTTTTGATAGGTGCTTTGACGACCACGGTAATTCATGCAAATATCTTATTGAAATAATAAATAAACTACACACATATATGATGTACACACACTTTAATAAATGTTTGTTTTGTCTTTAAAACGTGCCCTCAATGAACTAATAATAATTGGAAATATATTTAAGCTATTAAATGTAACACTTTTACGTATATATTTACATTTATTTTTTTTTATTTTCCACTCCTTCAGTTGGTAACGAAGAAGTGTATAGACATTTAGCCAGAGATATTATTTTAGACACGTTCAAAGGGATAAATGGATGTATTCTTGCATATGGACAAACTGGTTCAGGGAAGACTCATAGTATCATGGGTGTTCCTGCTGATCCAGGTATGCTGCCTAGATCATTAGCAGAATTTTTTAATGGAATCGAAAATCCATCATCATTAAATGAAGAGAATGCTAGTAGTAATACTGATGATGAATCTAATAATAACACAAAAGAATTTCTAATGAGTGTAACATATTTAGAAGTGTATATGGAGCGTGTTAATGATTTGTTACAAGAAGGGTATAGGGGTGGTGCAATTGAAAATTTGGATGTAAAGGAGGACCCTAAAAGAGGTTTTGTAGTTATCGGTATTCAAGAAGAGACAGTAACATCAATAGACGAAGTTATGCTTTTAGTGGCAAAAGCTGAGCAAAGGCGGCATATTTCTCAGACAAATTTCAATGAAACATCTTCGAGATCTCATACAATTTTTACAGTCATATTAGAATCAAATCAGGTATTGAGCAATGGTACATCTATTAATAAAAGAGGAGAGTTAAAAATAGTAGATCTAGCAGGTAATGAACGAGCTGGAAGAGCTGCTGAAGGAATAGAGAATGCGAAAACATTAATTGAAGAAGGAAAATCAATAAATAAAAGTTTATTTGTTTTAAGTGAAGTTATTTCTAAATTGTCTAAAAGAGCTCAAGCTATTGCTATGGGAGATGAAAAAAAAATTAAAAAAATACAAGAGGATTTAGTTTTCATCCCATGGAGGGATTCTAAATTAACAAGAATATTAAGTAAAAGTTTAGGAGGAAATTGCCGCGCATCAGTTATTGTTGCTGTACACCCATCTCATTTTTATCTGGATACATCTTTTTCCACATTGCGTTTTGCTTTAAAATGCAAAACGATTAAAAAAAAAATAGAAGTAAATTATTTATCTCCAGAGCAATCTGTAATTATGCAACAAAAAGAATTAATAGCTAAATTGCAAAATCAGTTAAAGCATTTATCAACAAATAAAAATACAGACATAAATTCATATGTTGGAAATAAAGACTATATAAGTAATAGAAATCCAGAAAACGATGAAAAAATATTGGCCTTAAAAACTGAATTAGAAGAAAAGGTAAAAAAGTTTCAAAATTTTATTTTAAAATCAGAATTACATGTAAATTCAAACAATTATAGAAGATTAAGATCAATCGATGATGATAATAACAACGAAAAATTATTAAAATATTCTATGACTATTTCAACTAATATTAAAAATGAGTATAATTGGTTGAGGTCATTTGATACACATGAATATGATTTCAAATCCGATGGAATAGAAAAATATGAAAATCAAAATGCAAAAGAAAAATTTAATATATCTAAAGTTATGGATTATCTAAAAAATAAATCTCCATATAAAATGAACTCTTCGGAAATTAGTAATGTTGATGAAGTATCAAATGAATCACAAAAAGATGATTCGATATCTTTAAATTATTATAATGAATTAGATGAATTAGAAAAGTTAGAACTAAAAGAACCACCAAAGAAAAAAAAAAAAGATAAAGGGGGTGGCAATAATGTAAACCATAATGCATCATCAGTTAATAAAATATATGACGAGCTAAGTAAGTTAAGTACAATGGAATATAATAATTATATAGAAGAAGAAAGGGAAGAGGCAGAAAAAAGAAAAAAGGAAAGAATGCATTCAAAAGGTGTACAAGGTAGTAAAAAGAAAAAAGGAAAAAACATCCAGAATAATGCTTTAAGTTTCAATAACAAAGACAATATAGATAGTTCCAAACTGAAAGGCAAAAAAATGTCTACGAATAATTTTAAAAAGAAGAAGACATATATTGTCAGTAGTGTTAAAAATAAAAGGGATTTATATGAAAAATCAATGGTGTCAACCAAAAATAAATTAGAAGATACAGAAATTGGAGAATATGTCTCTTTAATAGCTCCAAAGTATGAAGAAAATGATCTTGATCGTGTCAAAGATAATGATAGTGATAAAAATAAGGAAAATACTGATAATGGTGATGACGAAGGTAATAAAACTGCTGATATTAATGATAATGAGGACGAAGATGTAAAAAATGCTGATTCAAGAAGTAATAAAAGTTCATTTACCCCAAATGTATCAAAGAATAGTTCATCTCTTTATTTATGTCCACCTAAAGGACGAATTAACAATGAAAAACGCACTTCTATAATATCAAATTTAAAAAAAAAAATTGGTGAAGACTTAAAAAAAAAAAAAAAAATTATGGATCGAAATATTGAACTTAATAATCAAATAAAATTCATTATGAAACTTATGCAAAAAGTTGGATTGTCTACCATTCTAACTGGTGTTGTTCCTCCAGGGCGAAATATAGAAAACGTTTTAAAATTGCAAGAAAATTTAAAAGATGATTTAAAAATACATGACAATAAAAAGTCATTGGAAGTATTAAATGAAAAGGTTATTAATAGTGGTACCTATGGGAATGTAATATATAATACCCCATCTTTTCAAAAAAATATTGATGGTAAAAAAGATGTAGAAGATGATGATGACGACGAAGCATCATTGCTAAATGGTTATTTTGATTTTAACAATAATAATGAAATAAAATACAATGAAAACATATCTCATGTATTTATAAACGAAATGTTTTTTTCGTTTTTACTCCGAATACAACAAAAACAACAAGCAACAGGAAACAATAATAATGGGAAAGATAATGAAAAGGGCGAATCGTTAAACAATATGGAAGAAACGTTAAAAAAAGAAGAAAAACCTTATGATTTATCTAAAAAGGCATTAGAAGATATATTAGGAAGTGCAATATCGAATAAAATAGCTGAAAAAGAAGGTGACACTATGGAATTTCCAAAAATTATAAAAGATGAAAAAAATAAAAATACAATTGATTCGATTTTAAGCATGCTTACACCATGGGAACAAAAAATATTAGCATTATTATATGAACAGAAAAAAATGAGAGAACAAGTTCAAAAAATTAAAGAGAAATTTTCCCAACGAATTAAAAATATTAATATATTTATTAAAAAAATATTAATTGATAAAATTGAAGTTGAAAAACACTTCAATCGAATAGTAAAAGTAACGGAACAATACAAAGAAGATATGTTGAAAACGTCTGATGTAGATTCAAATTTTAAATTTGCTGGCTTGATGAAAAAATTAGAGGAGCTGTCTATATCTCTCTCAGAAAAAAACAGAGATTTCAATGTATTGGCAGAATTTCATTTAAACTTAAGAAAAGAAAATGAAAAAAAGGATATCTTAATTAAAGAATTACAAGAAGAAAATAAGTTATTTTATCTTGTTCCTAAATATAATGAATTGTTGAATGAGTTAAATTGCCACGAGGGAAATTCAATCGCAGCAAAGGAATTGAAAAAGGAGTTTCTATTAATGTATGGGCGATTGATGATTACTAAAAAAAAACTACAAGAAAAAGAAGTTATAGAAAACGATATAAGAAATTTAAATAAACATATATATACAGAACTAATTGAGTCTATATCTATTATAAAAAATTTAGAATCTCAAAATAAATTTTTAGAATACAAATTAAATCTAGAAAATAAAAAAAAAATTGAAAAGGTTAAAAAACTATTAAATGAAAAAGAAAAACTAAATAAAGTAATTAGCGAAATGGAAAGAATGCTGGAAGATGCAAATATAGATACTAGTACTCTAAAAAATGAAATTCTCACAAATTTTAACAATACATATACATCCATAAATAACATAGACAGTGAAGAAGATAAGTCTCCAAAAGAATTAGATACAAATAAAAAAGAAAATAAAGCCAAAAAAACTAAAAAAAAAAAAAAAAAAAAACAAACAATACAAAATGAATCTAAAGAAAATGATAGTTATCAGAATATACTAGAATACACACCAAAAAGACAAGCCTCAAAAAATTATATTAATCGTGGTTATTCTGGAGAAAAAATTACGAAGAATGCTACAAAGCGAATAAACACAGGTTTAAACACAAAAAAAAGGATTGTAAAAAATAAAAAATATGAGGAAAAAAATATTTTGAAACATGCATATGGTTCTAATTCCCTAAATGATGTTCTATTAGAAAAAAAATTGAATAAAAAAAATATAAATCTAAAAAAAAATATAGATATAGACAACAATAATATAGAAAATCCTGTTAGGAAAATGAAGAAAGGTGATTACAATAATAGTATTGATGATATACAAATTCTACAAGAATTGAAACCAAGTAATAGTATTGGAAAGAAGAGCAAAATAAAAATAGTAAAGGAAAAGAAAAAAAACAAAAAAAAACACCAAAAAGAGGAGAAAACAAGTATTGATTTGGACGGTATCAACATGTCGAATGACCTTAAATCCAGTAACAATATTATTATAAAAAAAAAAAAAAAAAAAAAACTAAAAGGGAAAAAGAAAACATACTAAAATATATAAATAATGAAAATAATGTCGATCAAGCTATTCCTAAGAGTGCCTTAACTGAAGAAAACGAATTTAATACTTTCAAAAGTGGTAATTCTATAGCGAATATCGAAACTAATAAAATGCGTGATATACTAAACAAGGAGCTTGAAAAGAAAAGAATAAAAACAAAGTAACATAATTTAAATAACCTTTGTCTTTTTTTGTTTATTATTCTAATATTATATTTGCTTATCACTACCACTGTTATTTTTATTTTTTATAATGACATTTTATTGTGGTTACATTTTTTTATAATTTTCACTTCAAAATTATTTGATTGCCTTTTTTTGTTTAATAATAAAGCTGTATTTTTGTTTTTAAAATATTTAACTATTTAAAATAAATAGCTATATTACATATACGCGCGTAAAGTATCATTATGAATTCGAATATTTTAAAAATATATTACTTTTATTTTCTCTTTTTTTACCTTTTTTTTTAAAACAATTAAAAATATTGGGAATAGAGCTATAAATATGGAAATTTGTGAAAAATAATAAATATTAATGTATCATCTGGTATATAGTTATTAAAACAAATATGAACTAGCTATAATTTATGGCTATATTAATAAAAAGCTATATGGCTAGCTAAATATATGACAACTATATATATACACAGAAAAATTAATTATATATTTTTTATGAAATATATTTTTTTTTTAATGCATTTTTAATTATTTTTGCGTCTTTTTTATATATTTTTTACTTTTTCATTTTGTTCACACTGTTTTTTTTCTAAATTTGTTTCTATAGAAATTGTATCCTTTTTTTTGCAATTGTCTTTTTTATTACGTTAAAAATATGTTTTTTTTTAATAGTGAAAAACCCAAAGTTATAATCGAAACGCCAACACCATCGATAATACAAGATAATATCCATGCATTCTTGTCCCCTTCATTAGAAAACAAAATGTATAGTAGCAGCTATTCGTATAGTAATCCCCTTACTGGTACATATAGTACAACTCAACAAAATGAATATAAATACAATGTTACAAAATATACAACAAAACCACATGATAATAGTCGAAACGTCGAATATATAAAAAGATTTGAAAGCCCCGCTGAGTTATATTATGAAACAATTCCCTTAAAAACCAATACAAACAATATATTCGAAATAAACCCATCTAAAGAAGAATCAAATAAAATTACATATAACCCTAGGATAGAGGTATATTCAACATCCGATTTTGTAATTATCATGATGAATATTCCCGGTGTTTCAAAAGAAAATTTGAATGTTGAATTAGAAAAGGGATTGTTAAAAATATGTGGAAACAAATATAAACCAAAAATCGAAGAATTAGAAAAAAACAATGAATATCATACTAAAATTATTGAAAGAGTTAGCGAATATTACTTTTGTAAAATTTTCCAAATGCCACCTGCCTTTTCTGAGGGGCAAAGTATATCATGTACACTAAAAGATGGAGAACTTGTGCTTAAAATTTTAGCAAGTGAATTAAAAACTCAGAAAAAAGTTATCCAAGTGACCTCATAAAATCCATTTAAAAAATTCATAAAATGGTGTTTCCTGAAGAATAGTTAACACCCACATTTTTTTCATGTCATAGTGTATATTATTATTATCATTATTTTTTTTTTATATATTCCGCTTTGGCATATTTTGTATATTTGTCATTTTTTGTATGTGTGCTTATTATAGAAGCATCAAATGATATAAAGGGAATATGAATACCTTAAATGTAAAAATATACCAAAAAACTATTTATTTTTGTTTAAAAATGTTCATATTTTAAAGCATTGAAAAACAAAATAAAAGGAAATATGAAATAAAAAAACAAAAAAAGAAACTAGATAAATTTAATTAGATAAAAATATATATAATTCCACGGATTATAAAAGCATATATGTCTATCGTAAGTTACGAAAAAATATATGCTCGCACTACAATATTTATAAAAATTGGAATTTATGAATTATACACATTGATATGTTATTCTTTAGTATATTTTATTTGAAGGTAACACATTTTTTCTTTGAATATTTTTGATTTCACAAAATTCATTAATATTTTTTTTTTAAAAGATTAAATTTGTTTTTAATTAATTTTTGTTTTTCATAGCATTTTTTAATATCTTCGACTAAATCTGAATTTTTTTGAATTATAGATTTTCCAACATTTTGTAAATGACTATGTGATTTTAAAAAGTGTATAATTTTATATGATAAAATTTCAGTTATACGTCTTTGAATTTTTTTAAACTTATTTTCATAATAATTATTTAATCCCAAAAAAAAATAATAATGTTTGATAATATTTTGTACAAAAGCCATTTGCTGATTTTCGTCATTTTGGCCAATTGGATTTTTCCAAATAAGGTGAATGTCATATTTCTTGAGATAATAGTCCTTAACGTGAATATAATCATTTTTTATTTTTATTAGTTTTTTTATTAGCATAGCACATTCTAACCCATCACTTTTTTTTACATCCATATTTTTTATATAATGTTTTAAACTGGTTATAAAAAATTCAGGATTTATAGCTTCAAAATTTTGAGAAATATTATTGCTGTTATTTATTTTTGACATAATATCTTTGTATATTTTATTATTATTTTTATCTTTAGTTTGATCAGTTAAAGTATTTGTATTATATAGTAATAAAAATGCATTTTTTAAAAAGCCGACAATTGGGTTATTATCACAAAGATTATTTGAAGATTTTGAATAAGTTAGATTGCGTGTCGTAATTGCCATAAAATTTGTAACATTTATAGGTATATTCTTAGAATATATAATTTTATTTTTATAATTATAATTTCTACCATATTTCAATCCTAACATTGGTTCAGAATTCATGTTCATGAAATTAGAGTACTTGATTAGTGCCCCTTGGTGATTTCCATTCGTCAAATTAGTTGTAATGTCGCTCATTTTAGACACAGATTTTTCATTAAGAATGCTTTGGATTTTCGGATAATTATCATTTTCATTATTATTGTTGATTATGAAATTATTTGTGTGCGTCTTATTATGTATGGATTTTTTTCCAATATAGAAAATAAAATTTTTTTTTATAAGTTCATTCATATAATCATTACATCGAGAATATATATAAAATGATAATATATTTTTATACATAACTATATCTATTGAATCATCATCAATAACTTTAGTATTAATTATATAATTTATAAGTTTTGTATTATTTTCATTTTGACCTAATATACAAAAAGGTTTATAATTTTTTTTTTTTTTTACTAGATATGTTGTTGTACCATTGTCTTTATTCTGTAATTGTAAATGATCTTTGTATAAATTAAATTTAAAACAATCATAAATTAAAAAAATATTTTTATATATTGGGCAAGTAAAAAAATTAATATCTTTATTCATAAATAATTGATTTTTTCTTTGAGACTCCAGATTTATATAATGTGTAAATATAAAATATACTTCATTTAATTTATCATTTGAAATATCATGATCATCTATTTGTATAACTACTGGATGTAAAAGATATTGAACATTATATAAAACATTTGATTGAAAAATATCGAAATTTTCAACTTTGTTAATATCTTGATAGCTTTTTAATAATACTTCTTCTTTTTTATTTTTAAATAATTTAATAAAATTATCATAACATAATTGTTTAGTGTGATCTAGCAATAAATAGCTATAATAATCGAATTCATAAAAATTAATTTTAGATTTAAAAATAGTTGCTTTCATATATAAACTATTTGTACATATTTCATACATTAGCCTAGCCGATAATATATGTTTTACACTAATTAAATAAACTATAACATATACAAATTTTAACCACAATAAATTTATAATTATAACTTTATTATTATTAAAGCATATTAAATTATTGTCATTAAGAACGATACATTTTACATTTAGCATTCCAGTATAATAGGAATCAAAAAATAAAACATTTAAAATATAATATTCAAATCGTAATTCTTTATCTATTTTATCTTCATATATTTCATTTATTTCTTCATAACATGAAAAGAATAATTCATCATCTTTTTTTTTTTTTACATTTTCTTTATATTTTTCTGTGAGAATACGATTTTTTTTTTTTTTTTTTTTCATTTTATTTAAAGATTCAATTATTTTATCATTTTTTAGTTTATCTACATTTTCAATAGCAGACTTTTTTATCTCATTTTGAATATCTGAGCTCGAACTATCTTCATTACAATATTCGATATATTTTTTTTGTTTTTTTTCCTCTTCATTTTTATGAGTTATCAAATCTTTTACTATATAATTATTTTTCATTTTTTGTTTATAATCATCATATTTTTCTTTATTTATTAAATTAGTAAAAGCGGATATATCCATTTTTTCTAAATGAGCATTCTCTTTATTATTAAATATGTTAAAAAAAAATGGTTCGTTTTTTTTTTTAAAAAGTGAAAATGTTACATGTTTCTTTGTTTTATTTCCCTTATCATAATACAAGTGATTATTTTTGATATTTAAAGAAATACAAGGAGTAATAAAATAGTTTAATAAAAAAAAGGATATGTACCCTAATTTGCTACAAACACATATAATAACTAAACTATTATAATATATTAAATTTATACATTTATATTCTGATGGTTTTAAACAATTTATAACATAAGGAATATATTCCATTTCTTTTTCTTCATCTATGTTTGTATTATCTTTAGATTCTTTTCCTGATATATAATTTGCGTCACTTTTTTTATTATCATTTTTGTTATGATTTTTATCAAATTGGATGCACACATATTTTTCTTCATATTTACATATAGAACAATTTTCAAAAAAATTATAATATTCTAAAAATTCTTGATTATATGAAATACTTTCTCTATTTGTTCGTTCGTTTCCAATTCTTATCTGATTTAACTCATATAGTAATGGATAACTAATATAACATTTCTTTGTAAAAATTGGAGAATAAATTAAAATTATTCCAACTTTTAAAAGGATAAATATACATGTCTCTATCCATAATACATTTTCATTTATAGAACCAAAACAAAAATCAACTGCTAAATTTTGATATTTATATTTGTTATATAGATATCTTTTTTGTTTATTTATCTCACTTTTTTTATTTCTAATTCTGGAAATATTTTTCTGTTTTTTTTCTTTACCATTTTCATATCCCCAAATAGTATTAACTTCTGTTGAAGTTAAACCTAAATCATCAGCATAATAATTAACCATTGAATCAAAACCTAAATTCATATTTTTTTTATAATTTTTACACGAATCATAAGTTTTTTCACTATAATTAGATGCACATCCATATTTATATTCATTTTTATTTTGATATTCTTCACATTTTCCCTTTTTATTTGAAAATGATGTACTTTTTTCTTCAGACTCATCAAAATTAGTGTAATCCTTTTGATTAATCAAATCGTTTGATTCTCTTTTTTCTATAGCACATAATTTCAAATTTTCATAATTTTTATTCATATTTGTTGAAATTTTTTTTTTTAAATTTCCTATATCATCATTATTATTTTGAATTTTTTGTAAGAGTATACTTATATCAGGTAAAACTATTTTTATTTCTTCTTTTATGTTTTTATTTTTTATATTAATCAATCTAATTATCCCTCTATAATTACATGTAAAAAGCTTATATGGTATGACTTGTTCATAAGTTAAAAGTGTTATTATATTTTTTGATTTGTTAAACCATTCTCCTTTAATTATTTTTCGTTTTTTAGATATTTTAAAATGTTTGTTATTTAGAATAAGTTCTGCTTTGGCAAAATTATTTTTTATATATTTATTTTTAACTAGTATACATTCTTGTTGTGATAATAAAAATATATTATCCCCATTTCCATGAATTTGTACAAAAAACCCATCTTTTTCAACATTATAATTTAATATTTCGACTTTAACTTCTTCATAAAAGCAGTTGTTATTTTCATGAATATGCTTACCTATAATTACATAACTTATTATTTGATTTTTTTTTTCAATTTTATCATAAACATTTTCTATACACCATTGCCTTAGAATAAAATATACATAATAGTTTTCCATTCCATTAATAGGCATGTCATTTGTTTTACAATATCTTTGACTCTTTTCTTTTTCATCTATATTATCCTTATTATTGTTAAAGGGCTGCTCAATGATGTTTTGACATAAATTTTTCTTTCCATTTTTCGAATCAATTTTATTATCTTCTTTAATATAAGATATATCTTTTATTCCGATTTTTTTTTTTATACAGCACAACTTTAAATCTAACAGATTATCAAAATGTTTTTTTTTATTTAAGTATTTTTCTTCATATGGTATATTTTTTTTCACATTATCAATTCGATATTTATTTATTAAAAAAATGGAATTCGGTAATAGCTTATCCAATGAACAATCTTCATCATATAAATTCATTTTTTTCATTCCCTTTTATTTTTATTATTTTGCTAATTTACTATTTTATTATCACACTTTATATCAGTTTTTTGTAAGTGAGAAAATAAAAATGAGTAGATTTAATTTCGTATTGGTGTCATTCATGTATTTGATAGAAACACAAAAAAAACGAAATAAGAAAAAGAAGAAATAACTGGAGCTTATTATCAAAATAAATCTCACAATTTAATTATAACTCCATTATTAACTTAGTCATCATCTTTAAAAAGAATGACAAAAAAGAAAAACAAAATAAAAAAAAAGAAAAAAATGCATATAATATATGTGCATATTTATACATATATATACACGTGGCAATAAATGTATATATAAAATGAAAATTTTTATATTTTTCAAAGGAAAATACAATAATTATTACCTTTCTACTGTCTGTATTTATTTCGTATAATATAGTTCTTTTAGTAGTGTAAATTGTGAGCTCTTTATTTTGATTTTTGTTGATTTTGATTTTATTGATTTTTTTTATTCTTAAGCATACTGATATTTTCCTACAAATGTATTTTTTTCCATCCTCATTTATTTCAATTTTAAAAATAAAATAATTTTTATTAAAATAAGGGAAAAATTACATGTTTAAATAATATTAGTCATTGAGCGCATGATATTTTTTTTTTTTGGGAAAATATTTTAAGATTAATTATGAATGTACTTTCACAGTTATATAAAAAATTAAAATGATAAATATTGTCAAATAACAAAAGTTAATCCATAAGATATATAAGTATGACATTATATATAAATAATGTGTAAAAGCTAAACAAAAAAAAAAGTTATAGTTAAAATTATAGTCATTATATATGCATGTAATGATAACAGCTTATTATTACCATAAGCCTAGATGAAAAAGAAAAACAATATTTATTTGAATTGATATAACTTGGCAATATTTCTGATAGAATGTTTTGTTATTATATCCATGTATTAAATTATGTGCTACTTCAAATAGAAACGGTCAACTTCCCAGTGATTTCCTTTATATAAAATAAACCCTTCCTCATTTACTGGAAAATAAAAAAATAAAATAAAGTAACATTAATTTAAATAACAGGATATATACATAGGTTCTTTCCTAGTTAATGTTATTAATTTCTCCATGTTTTTGAAACAACATAATTCACAAAAAAATGTGCATAGCGAATATAATTAATATTTTACATTTAAAGGGAAATATCATTGAAAGGCACATATATGTATGTACAGAGCAAACAACTAAATTACTTACTAATATGGATTAATACATCGCCAGATATATTCGATTCGGCTGATTGTATTATTGATTGAGCTAAACTTTGTAAATCCTAGAAGAAAAAAATTATAAAAAGTATAATTTTTATCTCAAATATTCATATTATTATGTTGAATCAAAATATTCCATTTATGTATGAATTATTTTGAACACAATTATGTAAGTTTCTCAATATTACAAACCTTGTTATTTATTTTATTTCCACTTATTTGAGCTATCTGTATAATATCTTTCTTAAATAATGCAGAAAGTGCTTTGGCTGATTTACCTCTTGAAGCTTTATTAGTTTTTTTTTCTTTAAAATCCATCATTTTTAAAGATAAAGGATAAAAAATAGTTTTTTGATATATTACAACAACTTCTTTAGCATGTTCTAGGGTTACAACATTTGATAAATCTGCACGTGCTCTTGCTTGGCATAATCTTATAAGTGATTCTAATTGTCTTATTGTTATTGGGATGCTTATATTATTATGTGCTATGGAAGCATTTCTTAGATGTATATAAAATTTTTTTATATATTGTTTTGCTTCATTTGATAAAATTGGAAATAACGATTTTCTACAATATTTTACAAATATTCCTAATAGTTCAATTGGTAAATAGTTACTTTCATCAATTTGTTTACATTTATTTGTAAGATTATATTGAAAATCAAAAAAAATAGATTCATCAAAATTTTCATCTTTTTCAATAAATGCAGAATCATCATTACATCTTATATTTTCAAAATTATTTTTTTCGTTCTGATCATATAAATAGGAATTTTTTCTTGTATCATTAGTAGATGTTATCAAATAATTTGAAATACTTATGTCTTTTTCTTCGGATATTTTATCAGTTAATAAAAAAACCATATCAAATCTACTTAATAATGGTAAAGGTATTTTAATATTATCAAAAATGGTTTTATTATAATTATATTTTCCTTCTTTAGGATTAGATGCAGCAATTATAGTGCATCTAGTTTTTAGATTACATACAATTCCTGCTTTTGATATATTAATACATTGACTTTCCATACATTCCAAAAAAGATTGCTGGTCTTTTAAAGATATTTTATCTAATTCATCAATACAACATACACCTTTATCAGACAATACTAATGCTCCACCTTCTAAAGAGTATTCATTATTTGTCGAATCTTTAACAGCAGATGCAGTTAATCCATTTATACTAGTTGAAGTACTACAAATAAATAAGCTTTTTTCTATTATATTACTTATATATTGTAAAATTCTACTTTTTCCTAATCCCGGATCGCCAATTAATAATAAATGTATATTTCCTCTTCTTTTTATTTCACCAAATTGATCATATATTGTTTTTCCTCCTAATAAACTTAGCAACAATCCTGCTTTGATATAATAATTCATAACTACACGTGGACAGAATGAACTAACTAATAAATAAAATTTATTATTTTTATATTTTTCGAAATCTTTTATAAAATTTAAAGTATTTTTATCAAAATCAATTAAAGGATTTGTCAAATTATTATGATGTGATTCATTTTCTTTATTAATAGATTTTGTGGCTTTATTTATGTAATCATTGGTAACGTAATTATTATTTATATAAAAAATATCTAAAAAATCGCCATACATATTTAGAGAGTTTAATGTGGCATTATTTTTGGGAATATTTTCATTTCCACAAAATATATTATTAATTTGAGTATTTTCTTCATTTCTAAAAAAGTTATCACTTTTTTTTTCTATTTTACATTCTTTATCATCTATATTTATTTCCTCATAACATTGATTGATGTGTAAACCTTTTTCGTTTATACTTCTTAAGTTAGTAGAACAATTATCATTTTGGAAAGTTAAATTATTATTCGATTTATTTTTATCAGAAGGTTTTTCTAAAACATCTTTCTCAATACTTATTTCAGAAAGTTTTTTATTAACATTATCTATATAAGATTGCCATAAAAGAGTTGAATATATTTTTTTTTTTTCTTTCTTAATTTTCTGAATATTAAAAGTGTTATTATTATAATATTTTTTTGATGACAGTGAAAATATTGAAATACAATCAATATACATGTTAAAAATTGAATTTTTTCCATTTATTAAATAATTGTTAATATGAGATATAACTTTTAATATTCCCAAAACCTCTACATAACTTCCAGGTAGACATGTGTTAACAAAAAATTTTGATACTTCGAGTGTGATTAATAAATTTTTTATATTAGTAGTATTATCTGTTTCATAAATATTAGATATATTTTTTTTATTTTCTTTTAAAATAATTTTTTGATATTCAATTGATTTTGCTGATTCTCGTATTGGAGCAAAATTTTTACTATCACAATTTTTTATTAGACATTTTTTAGGTATTTCAAATTTACCATCTATAAATTCAATTTTAAATATATATTTACATTTTTCACATATAAAATCAATTTTTGTTATTAACAGTTGTACAGGGGAAACTCTTAATATACTTCCTCTTAAACAAACTAATTGGTTTACTTTCTCACTTTTTAAATTTTTAAATTTATTAACTTTATTCCAATTATATAAATATATTGTTATTTGTGTAGAAAAAAAATATGTACGAAAAATTTCAGAATCTTTATATCGATCATATTTTAGATCATTTAATAAAATGTTATTAGATTTTACTTTTTCTATTTCTTCATTTCGAATGAAAATTCTAATTTCAGAATCATTTTCTTTATAAAAAATATTATTTTCTACATGATCATTTATTCTTTTTTCTGTCTCTGACATATTCTTTTGTTTTTTGTGTGAAATAATTTTTTCCTTAAATATTGGATCCTTTTCTATTTCATTTAATCCTAAACCATGATACAACAACAAATGAATCGCAACTTTCATAAATTTTAAAACGATTTCTGGATTTTTCTGAAGTTCATGTAAAAATATTTCATTATTAGGCGGCGCGTTTTTATTTATTATTTTTTTATTATCTAAAAAAAATTCAAGGTTCAAAATAACATCCTTATCAATGTTAAATAAATATTCCCAATTTTTGTTGAAAAATGTAACCCAGCTCAAAATAAGTTTCTTTACTTCATCTGATAAAGAAACAAAAATGAGAAACGAAAATGAGAAGGAGAAATATATATTGCAAAAATAGATACAGCATTGAATACTATACAGTTTTATCATAAATTGAATAAGCATTTGTATATGTTTATATTACCATTTAATTCCAATTTGTTGAAATAAAGTTGCACTATTTTATCCATTTTTATATATATAAATTATTCACTTTTCATACTACTATATTATATATTAAAAGTTGGGTTTATATATCCCAGAATACAAAGACAAGCCATTAAGCCATACATTCAGGCATTATATTACATAATATATAATACATGTGTATATACACTTGTATCGAGTTAGAACTTACATGCTAATACTTTTTATATTAAATTATTTTGTAACAATAGAAGGATTAATGGAAACAACTAACCTTTTTTAATCATGTTTTTAAAGATATCTAAATTCAAGTGAATATTGAGATGTAATCGCATATGTGTATAACATTTATCAGGAAAAAATAATAGCTTGGGGTTATAAGCCAATAGAAAGAATAAAAAAAAAAATTATATTAAAAAATTATTTTTTTTTTTTCCTGAAAAATGTTTACAAAATATTAACTCACATTTTTTTTATCTCCTTAGTATATATTAACTATTTGTTTATATTTATTTTATTGAAATATAAAAGAAATGTTTTATTTTATATGTATTAAACATGAAAAATGAAAATAATAAATAAAAAATGTGTGATATAGATCAAAAACGGATTTATGAAAATAGAAGGTTTGTTAAGGGAATAGTATATATACTAAGAACAAAATAATACACATCCATTTAATATCATAATTATTTCCATCTTACTAGTATTACAAACTTAACACATTTATTATATCAGATTTATTTTTACAATTTTAACGATATAAATATGAGCTAAATAAAATGAAAAAACGAGAGAGGGTTGTATAACGATAATCCTAAAATTATTATTTCATAAAAGAAAAATTATAAGTAAAAATCGAAAACCATAACATATATATTTTATGAAAATAAAATGGAAATTATCAGACAATTTGTCAAAATTTAAACTCCTTTTATTTACTATTTATTTCAATTATGTTATTTTATCGAACACATTTCTATAATATATTGTATGGAATATTATTCATATTTATAAATTTTTTATGAGGCTATATAATAATATATATAACACACACCAAATATACACACATGTATATATTTATGTATTGGAAGGTATGTTTCTTTTTATTTTTTTTTGTTATTTCTTAAGCTTTATTTGGTTTTATTCTTTTTAAAATATTTTGTTTTGTATATATACCGAAAAGATTGAAACCCCAAATTAAATTTTTTATTCCCATAAAAAAAATGAAAGAACAATGAAAATAAAAAATCATACCTTTAAATAATCATATCCATTTTAATTCTAATAAGATTATAAAAAAGTACATATGATAAAATATTTCATTTATATTTTTTTTAACAATAATTTTTTAAAACAAATATAGGGCTAGCAAATAAATATGACGATATTTTATTTTTTTACCAAATTGTAAATTACTAGTGAAAGTTATCGCCTTTTATTTGTTATATGAATGTTATATTCTTTTATTAAGTGTTTTATATTTCCATTTCATATTTACAATACAATTAATGAAAATAGTAAAAAAATATAAATTCCATAAATTGGCCCATTTTAATCATAAATATAATAAAATGAAATTGTACGCTTGCCGCGAACACGCAAAAAAGTAAAAAATTCAGAAAAAAACGGAGGAAAAAAAGGTGAAAATAATTAAATACATTATACAAGTAGCGTATATGTGAATGAAGCACCTAAAAACATACGATACAATTTAAGGAAAATATAAATATTCTTAAACTAGGTTATTGAAAATAATATTACCCATATTGTGCGCATAATTGTATTACTTAAATTTATTGAGAAATACAATTGCATATAAATATAAAAAAAGGCATATATATTTTATGTATATATTTTTACGTGCCTAATTATATGCATATGATTTCATAAGTACAATAAACTTTACGCAGCATATTATGCATATATACATATATATATATACCACAAAAAAGTAAATAAAAAAAAATAAATAAATACAAAAAAAAAATTTTAAATTGAATAAAATATCAATAAAATTGATATAATTTATATACAAATTATAGGAAAGTAATTTTAATTTTTAAGATCATATATATTGAAAATATTTCAAAAAAAGGAAAAATAGTTAACATTTGTTAATTGTTTCTATAAAGATATATATATCTATGTATAATTTAAAAAAAAAATTTAAGAAAATCAATCACAAATATTAAAAATATATACATATATTATATATATGAGATAAATACCAAAGAAAAGAAAAATGCCAAATCGAGTAAACTACTATGAAGTTTTAGGGGTACCTCAAGATGCTGATATAAGTGTAATCAAAAAATCATATAGAACTCTTGCTATGAAATGGCATCCAGGTAATTATATTTTTAAAAAAGCATAAACAAATATATATAAGTGAATAAATTTTTATGATGATATAATAATATGTGCCTCAATACCATACACAACAATACGCACACAAAAAAACAAATAAGCAAAAAAATATTTATATCTCAAATTTCCTATTTATACTTGTATTTTTTTGTAGATAAAAACCCAAACAATAAAGCCGAAGCAACTGAGCGATTTAAGCAAATTTCAGAGGCTTATGAAGTATTGTCAGATCCTAAAAGACGAAGAAAATATGATTGTAATCGGAATATGATTTATATTATATACTGTTATGTGTGGCATATCAAAATATTTCTGTTTCTCCAACTGCACATATTACAAAAGTATATATTTTTAAAAATATTATTATCATTTTTTTTTTTCTTTTTTCTTTTTTCTTTTTTCTTTTTTCTTTTTTTTTTCAGTATATGGAACAGATGAAGGATATGCAATGGGAGATAACGATGAATTCTCAAACTTTCATAAAAATTTTGGATTTAATGATGCTCAAAGAATATTTGAAATGTTTTTTGGTGATTCAACACCATTTGGAAATGATTCATTTTTTGGAGAAGTCATGGGTTCGTCTTTTGGGGATAAGAGACGAGGAAGAATGGGTCGATCTACTGATCCTTTTGATAATTTTTTTGGATCATCATTTAACATATCTTTTGGCCCTTCTTCATTTGACAGTAATATTACTCTATCAAATTTAACCATATAACATATGGTTGTATATACATTATATATGGACAAGAATTAGAGCTAAAACAGTGAAGATAATTTTCCATGTTATTATTTTTTTTTTAACTTTTTCATAGATTTCATGGATGGAGGTTCGTGTTTTACATCCGTTGAGACATCAACTTCAAATGGCGGGAAATTTAAAAACAGAGTTGTGAAAACTTCAACATCTAAAACAACATCTATTATTAATGGAAAAAGAGTTACCAGAATAGAAACTGTAAAGACATTACCAAATGGCACAATTGAAAGAACTGTAACTGAAAAAGAAGAAGATGGGCGAGGAAATGTCAATGTAAGGCAATTACCATCTTATGAAATGCGAAAAAATAAAAGATAATTTTAAAATTAAAAATTAAAAAAAAAAAAAAAAGGAGAGAAGTATGGATAACCGGAAAAGAAAAAAATTGTTATAAAATTTAGAAGCAGTTTCATTAATCAAGTATTGTTTATATTACTTTATTTACGATAACTCGTAAATATATTTATATTTATAATAATAATAATAATAGTAATAATAATAATAATAGTAATAATAATAATAATAGTAATAATAATAATAATATTATTATTATCTAAATTTTAATTGTAAAATTTTTTTAGATTTAATCGATTATTCATTTTTTATTTTAATTAGTTATAACCATTATGTACGATTTTTTATATGAATATTTTTCTTTATCCTTTTGTCTCTTCTCCCTTTCATTCTCTATATGTGTATACACCATTTTATAAAAACCAGTGGTAAAAAACATTATAGTTTTATTTTTTTAAGTAATTAATATAATTTTATTTGTAATCAAATCACCCACATATATTCCTTTTATATGATAAAAATAATTTTATATCCACCCATAAGTCCCTTATCAAAATGTTATATGCACATGTACTGATATACTATCATTCGGAGGTTCTATTTTTTTTCAAGAAAATTGCAAAACATCGTTGCATTTTTTTAAAATATCATATAATTAATTTGGTTAATATTTACAAGTTTACACTTTGTCTGCATTCTATAAAATAGAGAGGGAAAAGTGTCATGAATATATAAATAATGCTTGTGTGAAATGAAAAGAAATGCATTAAATAGATATGTTAACAATAATGATAATAAAAGATATATAGTTTATTTTAGTTAAAAGTGGTATGAATAATGTAGAAAACGAATTTATTATTGCAAGTTGACAATAAAATTTGTCTTAAATTTATAAAATAAAAAAAGAAAAAAAAGTGTGAAAAAAATATTTTTTTTTCTATATTTTTTTCAAATCGGAAAAATAACCAATTGAATTTTTTGCCATAAAATAAATATATAAATATTTTTGGGATATTTATTAAATTTGTTAATTTTATCTTCACAAAATTAGTAGTTAAATGAGTTTTCGTAATAATTTTTTTTATATTTTTCCAACATTTTTGAAAAATTTTCTTGTTTTTTTTGTTCTGATTTAATAGGTGATTGATCTTGTTCATTATTCATTTTAGATGATGCCAATTCATTTTTAAATATATCATTATATTCATGAGGTTGTTGAGATTGTTTTTGTTTGTTTGCTTCGAAACAAAAATATTTATAAAAATTTAATAAAGGATATTTATTAATCATAACTTTAAGAAGAGCCTGAGCTCTTAAGTCTTTATTTTGTTTATATCTATGAGTCAGTTCGTCAACAAGTAATTGCATAGGATCCATTATAGGGATCAATTCATCTAATGCTGGTTTCCTATCATAAGGGTATAAAGCCATTCTTCTGGCTATACAAATAGATTTAAAAATTTGTATTTGTTGTTTTCTTGTAGTATAATTTATTTTTCGTGGTAAAATTAATCCATTTTCCCCAATAAAATTATGTAATAAATGTGTATGCCTCCAAATAAATGGTGTTTTTATATTTAAAATCTTTCTTTTATCAAAAGATGGATTCCAATATTTTTCACTTTTATCATTATTATCAAAATCATTTGTATTACATTCATTATTATATTTATCTGAATATGGATTATATAATTTATATTGCTCTTTTAAAGATTTTTTAATTGCACGTTTTTGTTTTTTTAATTCTATTATATTAGCTAGTTTTGAATATTCATTAAATTCGTATGTTATTTCTTTTTTAAGGTCATTTACTTCTTTAAATGGATTCCAATATGGATCTATATATATATCTTTATAACTTAAATTAGATACATGTTTTTTTTTTTTATTTATTCTTTCAAATATATTTCGAGTAATTTTTAATTCTTCTTTATTTAATTCATCTATAACAGGAGAATTATCATATTCGACACTATTGCTATCTACTTTTTTTTTCATTTTATATAATTCTTCTAAGCATTCATTAAACAATGCATTTGAGCATATTTCTTTCGAAACCTTTACTTCTTCAACTTGTTCATTTAATTTATATTTCTCTATTTTACATAATTCATCATTATTTATTTTATTATATCTTATCTTTTTTACATCATTACTACTTAGGAACCTCAAAGGCAATGCCATTCTATTCGTTTTTCCAAAATAGGTCGATAACCATTTTAGTGATAAATTTTTTTTTAAAAGCATTTTTTTTGTTATATTAGTAATAAAATAATAATTTGGGGAGACATTCTGTCATGATATGTTAATATATATCTCTCATTTATAATTAAAAAAAAACAAAGGAATGAATCACATACATTTTTATGTATATAAATGCCTAACAATTAGTATGCACAAAAATGAGTGGAAAAATATATATATTCATGTATGCTATATTTATACAAAAATAAAAAACTAATTTTCAAAGAATAACCCTAATACTATACAACAACATAACTTAGTAAAAAATTCAACGGTCTTATTATATAAAAATAGAAATATAAAAAATATATATTTATATATGATTGATTTACCCTATATGGGCAAGAAATTGATAACATAGTATTATATATTTTTCCAAATCAATATATCTATAATTATTATATTAAAAGTGTTATAATTTTATGTATTACCTTTTCAATAATTTTGTATATTTATTTCATTTTATTCAGTTTTTTATTTGTTCTAATTTTGTTATTATTTTGTTATTATTTTTTTATAATTTTGTTATTATTTTATTACTATTTTATTATTATTATTTTTTTATTATACAATTTTTTATTGGGATTGTATATTTTTTTTTCGTGTGTATTGAAAAATATAAAAGGATACTTTTTTTTTTTTTTATATGGCATGTATTTTTAATATTTGGATTTTGTCACTTGTGTTCGTCTTAATATATACAACATATTTTATACATGTATATTGTGTAGCAGTATTTTATAATTTTCTATATGGAATATAAAAATATATAAAAACTTGTATATATATGTATAATAAACAATTTGCATTTTCCTTCCTGTTTTAAAAGAGCACATATTATAATAAGATACACCAAAATATTTATGAATATTTATTTTTATTTTATTATCATTATTATTATTATTTCTTTTTATTTTATCCATTATTTTCTTGAACATTATAAACATTTTACATATCTTTTACACTCTGTTTTATTTTTTTTTTTATATTTACTATAAAAACAATTTTCCATATTATTTTCGTTTTATTATCATGCCATCTTATTCGTTTTTGTTAACGAAATATATTTTATGAATATTTGTTTTCTTGTTTTTAATTTTTGATATACATTTATTATTTATATATTATCTTTATGATAAATTCACAACTTTTTCAGAAAGTAAAAAAAAAACGCATGAATATATTTGTTGCAAAAATTGCAAAGAAATGTATTTACTTTTTAATGCGTATAAATATTATAAGAGAAAACACAATTTTTAATTTGTTTTACTTTATGTTGGCAAAATGCAGATAAAATGCGGAATATAATAAAATAAGATATATATATTATATATATATGGCTATATGCATATATTTTCCTTTTTTTATTAGAATATGAGTATAATGTAGCCTTTGTTTTTTTGTGTATTTTTTTATAACCCCTATTAATGTATATACAGTATATGTTTTATGCATATAATTTTATCGATTTATAATATTATATTTTTTTTTTATTGTTTTCGATTAATTTCATGAGACACTTATTCCTTCCCACTTCTTTAATAACTTCTACTTATCTAAAAAAATACATCCATATATGTATGTATATATATATATATATATATGTGCTTATGCTTGAATGTAGATACATTTATCTAAAAATATTAAGCATAAATAATTATGGTGGGATCAGAGTCAGAAGGAAAATATATAGAATACATAAATAAATATAGTGAACTTGACAAAAATGAGGTTTCTGAAAAATTCAAAAATCGAAATTCAAATGAAAGCCTATACTTTGAAAAATATAAACAAAAAGATGATATTATTCTCAATGATTCAACAAAATATAAAATATTATTTTCATATTTAAAAAAAAAAGAGAAAAAAAAATTAATACAAAGTGATGGCGATAATAATATAATTTTACAAAAAGATATATTTTCCTCAAAAACATCTGATTTAGTTCAAATATTTTCTGAAAATTTAATAAAATATAATATTAATTTAGAAATATATAATGATAAATTATATATTTCATTAAAATTTAAAGATAAAATCGATCCTCTTATACCATATTTAAAGAAAGAATTTTTTTTTAAAGCCAAAACAGAAGAAAATGTTATATTATTATTGGCTAAAAAATTTGAAATATATAATACCTTAATGAAATCTATGTATTTAAAACATAAAGTTAATGAATATTTTAAAAATAATAAAAAAATAAATGATTTTTTTTTGAATAATAATTTTGAAAAAAATATAGATACTTATAGTAACATTGTTAATACTACATTTTTTTCAAATTCTTATAATGTAAATAAATTGTTTAAAAATAATATTAACAAATTTAGAACAGAAGATAAAAACATAATTATAGCATCAAAAAATGGGAATGAGCAACGAAATGATTCAAATAATGTTTCGGAAATTAAAGGAAATGCTTTATCAAAAAAAAAGACAGAACAAGATCAAAGTCAGTATTTAACAAAATGTTATATAAAAAATAATAATAATGTTGAATTAACAAAAAAAACAAATCAGTCAAATAATAATGAAAATTTTGATGGAGATATAGAACATGGCCAATCCATTTATGAAGATTCAAATAAACAATCAATAAGCATTTCTTATAATCTATTATTAGAAAAAAATAAAAATGAATTTGTCAATTTAAATTTGAAAAAAAGAAAAACAGAAAAATATATTAGTAAAGAAGAATATGGCGTTTATGAAAATGACAATTTAAAAGATATATATAAAAATCAGATAAATGATAATAATACAATGGAAAAATCCGAAAAAGAATATTTTAAAATTAACAATATTGAAAATATTGAACAAATAAAAAAAATAGAAATAAAAATGTGTGAAACGAAAGAAGAACGACGGAAACTAAAAGAACAAATGAAGTTGGAGAAAAATGAATTTCTTAGAATACAAAAAGAAGAGAAAAAAAGAAAAAAAGAAAAAAAAATGCTTGAAAGAAAAAAAATGTTAGAATTGGAAAAAGCATATAAAAAAAAATTAAAAGAAGAAAAAAAAATAAAACAAATGCAAGAAAAGGAAAGAGAAAAACAATATAAAAAATTTCAAAGAGAAGAAAAAAAAAAATTAAAAAAAAAAATTTTGAAAAATCAAACAGATAAAACAAAACAATGTGCAAATATAAATAACAAATATGATACAGAAAACAATCAATATACTAGTAAAATAAATTTAATCATTGGAAATGACGATAATGATAATAGGTTAAATGAAAAACCACAATGGATGGAAATAAAATCTCCAGTAAAAAAAAAAAAAATTATTATAGATATGGCTAGTTGCACACCCAATAATAATGTAATTGAAAAAAACAATTATATTAACTTAAGTGATAATAAAGTAAAATTCTCTCAAACAAATGACAATATAAATAACATCTCATCTTATAGCAACAATACTAAAAGAAAAAAAAAATTAAACACAGATTTAATATATGAAGAAATAGAAATACGCAATGTTTTTGATGAAGATGGGCAAATAAAAAAAAAAAATATTTTAAATAACAATAAAAAAATAAAAATAAATAAAAATGATCACACACAAGTATACCACGATTTAGTGGATACCCAAGGGAATGACACTTTGAATACATATCACGAAATAGCCAATTTAAAAAATGAATACATGGCTCGAGAAAGTGATGGATTATTATTAGAAAATGATCAAAAAATAATAGAAACAAACACACAGCAAAAAAATACTATAGAGGAAAAAGAAATTGTAACAAAGATAATAAAAAATAATATAAGTTACAATAATGATAGTATTTCAAGTCTTTTTAACCAAAATCAAGAAAATAATATCTATATTAATAAAAATAAAAAAAATGGGATAAAAAGTAAAATGGATGAGTTATATCACCAAAATGAAATGTTAAATTTAAAAAATACATCATCTTTTCAAATAAATCATGCAAAAAAAATGAAAGGCAATATAAATGTAGAAACAACAAACGAATTCAGTGGTACAAAAGAAAAAATAAAAAAAGATGTAAAAAAAAATGCAAAAAAAAAAGATGTAATACACATACCTAATAATGTTATTGATAAAAAAATAGCTATGAATATTATGGCATATAAAGAAGAAACAAATAATAAAGAAACTAAAAAAAAAATCGCTTTATTTGGTCAGGTAAAACCTCGAGATATAATAAAAAGAGGTATATATGGTTATAAAGCTTTTCAAAATAATGAAAATTTATATGTTGATGTTTTAATTATAGGAGGTGGAATATCTGGATTAGCCGCTTCATATTATTTAAAAAAATGTAATGCAAAATTTTTATGTATAGAAGGACGAAATAGAATTGGAGGTAGAGCGTTTACAACACAACTTCCAAAAAGAATAGTTAATAATAAAGTTCTTCCAGAAACAATAGTTGATTTGGGGGCTAATTATCTTCACTGTTGTGATAATTCTGATTTATTAAATGAAAATAAAAAAAAAAAAGTAAAAAAAAAATATACGTCAAAAAATTCATTTAAATTTAATTATACAAATATAAGGGATCATAATAACATAAATAATATTATTAAAACAATGGAGATTGATGAAATTGAAAAAAACTTAGAAAATAGCATATCACAGTTTACTGAAGGATATGAAAAATTAATTAAAGAATTTATAAAACCCCCAATATATAAATGTTCAAATTCTTTAAACAATAATAAAGATTGTGTAAACATTGATAATAATGCAAATTTCAAAGATGAAAATGATATTGAATGTATCCAATGTGAGAAAGAAAACTGGCATAGTGATTTTGATTATATAGGACGAAAAAAGGAAAAAGATTTGAATAAAAAAAAACTAAAAAAAAATATTTTATTTATGATTAGAAATAATGTTGATAATATTTGTGAATTTTATGAAAATTATTATTATAAAAATGAAAAAAAAGATATATATCAATTTTTTAAAATTATAGATGAAAATATATATTTTTATGCAAATTTAAGTGATGACAATACATATAGTATTCCTAATAAAAATAAATATAATCATTCTAAAATTATAAAAAATAAACAACTAAAAGTTCTGACTGTTAATAAAGATACGAGAAAAAGACGAGAATATGATAAATCCGTAACAAAATTAGCTGAAAAACTGAAACCCAAAATAGCTTTAGTATGTGGAAAAGATAATTGGGAATCTACATTTTATGCCTATTGGTATAATAATGAAAATGGGAAAAAAATTAAAAATTTTAAAATATACCGAATGAATTTATTGTGTGATAAAATAAGAATTAGAGCAGCTCGAAAAATAAAAAATTATCTTTTTATAAATGATGATACATATGATAATCAATATGTTACTAATAAAAATGATGCTTACAACGCTGATAGTATTGCTTACAATAATCTAATTTTTAACAACACAAATGATAATAATAGTAATAATAATAGTAATAATAGTAGTAATAATAATAATAGTAATAATAATAATAACAATTTGACACATAAAATGGTCGACAATATTGATGACAATACTGGAAATGCTAATTCAAATCAAACTGAGAGCTTTAACAGCTTTAAAAATGAATATAGCAACAAAGGTGATACAGAAATAACAAGCGATTTATATATTAAAAATGAAAAAAAAGAAAAAGAAAATTTTAACATCTATCATAATAGAGTAAACGAAATAAAAAATAACTTTCAGAAATATATAAATAACAATATAAAACTTTTAAATCCACACACTACCCAAGAAGTTTATAATTCTGCTTTAAAAAAAGATAGTTTGGTAGAATATGTAGATGATCAATTTGAATGGGATGAAATTAACGGAATTAACAAAAAAAAAAAAAATGCAAAAGAAAAAAATAATGAAGAAGAAGAGGAGATGTGTGAAAATGATAAACCAAATAATAATATTAACGAAAATACTAATGGAAAAGTAGATATAATAAATAATTCAAAAAAAAAATCAATTGGTGAAGTATCCGAGTTAAAAATAAATAATGGGAATAATTTTATTTCGATAAAAAATAGACCAAAAATAAAAAATTCACCAAATTCCAAAAGTGGAAATATAAAAACAAAAAATTTAACGACAAATTTAGACACATTATTTTATGACAAAAACGCAATCATTTATGATAATTATTATAATTACGGAGAAGAATATTATAATATTGTCAAAGAACCAAATAAATATAATGAACAAAATAAAAAAAAAAAATACAATATTAATGATACGTGTTTGTATAAAAATGTGGGTAGTAATGATAATACAGATAATGAAAAGTCATGTGGAAAAATCAATAAAAAAAAAAAAAAAAAAAGTATGTGGGATTTATTAATGGAATGTACAGAAGAAATATTCACTGAAATGGATTTAAATCAAGAAAATTACTCAATTGAAGAGTGGAAAATGCTAATGGTAGCTTTACAATCAAGATATGGCTATGGTGGTGATTTAAGAAACACATCTATTGCAATGTCAAGACTTCCATCTTCTGGTTATATGGATATAGACATATGCCCAAATTATGGCAGTAAAAATTATATACTAAAAAATATGAAATATTATGATAAAATAAAAAAAAACGAGCAAGTACCCCACATTTGTCAATTTAAAGATAATACCAGTGCTGATAAAATTGTACTTGATGGATGGAAATGGATAATTGATTATTTATCAGAAAATATACAAAATAATATTTTTATTAATACGGTAGCGGAGCTTGTTCAAATAAAAAATCCAACAAATTCAGCGAATTCAAACAGAGACCAAAACCACATTTATATTAAGAGCGACTCCCAAAATGAAGATATTGATGATAATAATTGCAAAAAAAATGCTTCAAATAGTAACCATAATAGCTTACAATCTTATCAATATGACGATTACAATTCTGCAAAACAAAAAAATGAAAACATAGAATTCGTTAAAGAAAAGAATAATGAAGAAATCGATGATTTTCTAAATCATCAAAATTTTGAGAATTTTATTGACAATAAAAATTGTAAGAAAATAAATGAAAACGATAAAAAAAGGAATGATGATTCATATGTCGAAGCAAATGATAATGAATATGATTACAATAGTTTAAAGAAGGAATATAAAATACCTAGTAATTATGGTAGTTATAGTGCTATAGTTAAATGCAAATGTTATGATACTTCGGAAAAAAATGTAAATAAAAATTTTCATGGTACTTCTGATTTAAGTAATTGTAAATTTAAAAACATAAATATTCATGCTAAATATATTATTGTTGCCTTGCCACTTGGATGTTTAAAAGAAAATGAAGAAAAGAAAAAAAATCAAATACAATCCTGTTTAAAATTTGAACCTGAATTACATCCCCTTAAAATCAAAGCACTCAGTAATTATAAAATGGGAAGGCATAACAAAATTATTTTACGATTTTATCCATTTAATTTTATATGGCCATTTGATGGTTTACAAATAAATTGTATAGATCAAAAATTCCAATATTTAAATTTACACGCATATGGTAAAATTGGGTGTATTTTAGTACATTGTTTTCCACCTTGGTCATCTACATATGGTTATATTAAAAAAGAATATTCTATAGTTAATGAATGCTTATATAATTTAAGTAAAATGTATGAAAATAGTGGAAAAAAGCTACCTATTCTAGTTGATTATATTATAACAAAATGGCAAGACGATACATTTTCATGTGGCTCTTATGCATATCCGGATTATAAATGTAATGATAATGATATTATATATTTAAGAGCGCCCCACCCTATACATAATCCTAAAGTTGTTTTTTGTGGCGAATATTTATCGAAAAGTTATTTTCAGTGTGTAGATGGTGCATATGATACTGGTATTAGAGCAGCAGAAGATATTGCGCATATAGGATTAAAATTGAAATCTTTTGATAAAAAAAAATATAATACTGATATATATTTTTTCCCAAATGATACATGTCCATTTACAAATATACCATTACCTAAAGTAAAAAGAGAGCTATTAGGATTTTACATAACTGATGGAAGTGATGAAGCATTATCAGATTATGAAAGTTCTTCTGGAGAAGAAGATGATACTATATCGAATATTCCTTTATCGATTATAAAAGAAGAACGTAACTTATTATATTCTACATTAAAAAACATTAATAATTTTTTCCACCAATTAAAAGATGAAAATATTAGGAAAAGGAAAAATTTACGAGGAAATTGTAAAAAGAAAGTTAGAGATAATCGAATTAGCCAAACTGGTATAAAAATAAAAAATATTAAAGCTCAAACAAATTGTATGAATAATATGAGCAATTTAAATGGAATAGTAACAGATGATTCAAAAAATTGTTACATCAAAAAAAGTAATACCGATTTGCATTATGATGATGGATGCAATAAAAAAGAGTTAAACAATTATGATAATTCACACAAACTAAATGAACAAATAATATATTCTCAATATGTTTCTTCAAATGAAATTATTAATTTATCTCATAATATAATACCTATAAAAAATAATACAGAAAATGATATATCATTCGCCAAATATATAAATAGTATCGATTTTTATCTTGATAGATATGTGATAAAATTTAGAGATATTATTTTTCATAATTATAATGGTATTGAATTAGGGAATATTTGTGATGGTGTAAATGTAACCAAAGATTTAATAAAAATTGGATTTTCTCTATCACAATCATTGCCAATAATATTGAAACGATTTGATAACTTTCAATTTATTATACAAAAGGAATTATGCACAATGCTTAAGAAAGTTACGCCTGTTCTTTTACCCTATTTCAATAATATGAATGACAAAAAAAATGAATTTTTATCAATTGCCGAAACACATCTTAATTATATTTTAACATCGAAAGAAGTGATAAATGAAATATTTTATGAACAAATAAAAAATATTTTAGAAAAAAATAATATGACTAGCCAATATAGTAATAATGAAGATATCGATTTATCTCCTAATCAATATGAAGAAACCATCTATCACAACAGAAATAATTATTCATCAAAAGAGTATTGTATTATAAAAAATAATGTTGTAGAAGAAGACGAAAAAACGGGGAACAATCATATATTCAATAATGATATAAATAATAATATTAATGATGTGCAAACAAATATTATATACAATAAAATTATACTGAATGATCATAATAACATAAACAATGCAGATGGAAATTTGGAGAAACACAATAATAATTATGAACAAAAAATAATAAATGAAAATGCAAAAAATGATGAAAAAAATACAAATCCAAAAGGAAATATCAATTGTATGCAGTTAGACATGAATAATGAAAAAAAGAAAAATATGTACATTCAAAATAAGCAAATATATGAATTAAATAATTATTTAAAATATGTTTTAAATAATATATTTATGAAAAATAAATATATAGAAGAATATATTGCAAATACAAATAAAAATAAAATTAAATTAAACTCAACTTGTTTTCTTTTTTTTTGTTGCTATGTTTTACAATATATAATGAAGCAAATTAATTATGACTTATCACACAAATTTAGTGATTTTAATATAATTATTCAGTTATTATGTGATTATGTATATTATTTAATATTTTATAAACACGAAGTCTTATGTTATAAATGCATGAATAGTGGTGAATTAATTTTGTGTGATTTTTTAAATTGTACAAATGGTTGGCACTATTTTTGTTTATTCTCAAAAAATGATCAGGAAGAAAAAAAGTTGAATAATTTGTGGTTTTGCCCAAATTGTCTCAACGGAAAATTAGTAAAACCTTCTCAAGTAAGTGTATTAAAAAATCAAAACAAATATATAAGTATTTATTATATGCATATATTGTCATTTGACAGTGCTCTACTTATTCAATGTGTGTGATTTATTTGTATATGCAGTTACAATATTTGTTATTTCCATATAATTAATAAAGTGTATATATTATTAATGCCTTTTTTACCTATTTATAGAGAGGTTATTATAATCAGAATGAAATAATACAAAATTATTGGAAAAGAAGAGTTTACATTTATAAAATAAAATTTTTTTTGTCGAGAACTCGCAGAATTCGAAAAAGATTAGATTTACTTGAAATGGAACTAAATAAAAGAATTCCATAAATTAATATCTACCTTATTTGGTTTTATTTAATTTTAATATTCATTTTTTTTTTTTGTATATCATTAGATGGCTATTTCTCTCTATATATATATCTACTATTTATATTATAAATAGAGAAGTATATTTAAAATAATGCAATACCATTTGAATCCATGTGTGTCTAATTTCTTTTTCCTTTTTTTCGTTCTTGTTCTATCCTATATTTTTTAAATTGGAATTATTTATTTATTAATTCAGAAGCATGCATACTGTGTATATATTAAATATGTATTAGTAATTGTATAACCGATTTGACATTCATATATGTATAAGATTTGAGCTTATGCATAGATATATTATTCCCATGGGAATATTTGAAATGTTTTCTATAAAAATTTGATAATGCATATATATATATGCCCTAAAATTTGTTTATCCACATATCATTTTTATCTGTTATATGCTTATACGTATTTTATGAATATACAATAAGCATATGCACATATATATGCATGCGATGTTGTGTGTTTATGCACTGATGTATTTAACAATATATATATTATTTTGGAAATCCAAAACATTTAATTATGATATTTTTTCGAAAAAATTTTATTCGTCATATATTATGAAAAGGGATTTTTAAAAAACTAATTGAAAATTTAATGCATATATTAATAATGTAATTAATTAGATTTATTTTGAAAGACATAAATTGACGAAAATGAAGTTGTCATATAATTCCAAATTGATGTAGAGATAGAGAAAAAAATACATGCATGTGGATATGCATATTGCTAATTATGTTATCTACATAGTTTTATTGTATAACCACATAACATATACACATTATGAAGTTCATTATATATTGATGTGATACATAATATGGATACACATAAAATAAGGAGGCAGCTCGTTCTTTTGACATTTCTTCCTTTATCGGTATGTCTTGTTTTAAAATGTATTAATTATTCGAGAGCATTTTTCATTTTTTAAAAGGGAATATATTATAATAAAATTTTTGCCGCGTAAAAAATAGGATATTCACCATGTAATTTATGTATGTATATTTTATTTTATCATTGTATTTTAAAAACGCATTGGCTTAACATTTTATACATTGTTTTGCAAATTAATGTATATGGTGAAGACTTATAAATACCATAAGAGCGTACATGAAAGAAAAAAATATAATTTTTGTTTTATTGGGTAAAATTGGCGAAATAAATTAATATTAATAAATCACATGTTTTATTTATCTATATGCTCTTTTCTTTTTTGTGTAAACTTTATTTTTCGAAATATAAATAATTTTTTCAAATATGTATTCTTATATTATACACATATAAATAATAATAATAATAACAGTTATGAGAATGATAATCTTTCATTTTATACGCATAATAAAAGTGAAATATTATTTTTAAGTATTATTTGAAAAAGACATATTTTCATAAAATATCCCTAAAAAAAAAGGAATATTGTTATATATGAAAAGTGTAATATAAAATTGTTAATAAAAATACTAAAATTAAGAACGAATTACGCAAAATTTTTTTTTTCAAAATATGGGCAATTTATAAATAATTATGAGTGAAGACTTAACCCATTTCATTTTTATTTTTCAATATAAAAAATTACAAGTATTTAATTGTAACGCCTTAGGAAGTTTATTTCATTTTTCCATTTTTTCGATTATTTCGTTTTTTCATTTATTTAGATTATTACCCTTTTAAGGGAAAACGCGTAAATGATAAAAATATAATGCAATAAAAAATTGTGTATGTAATCCTTTGTATATGTGCTTATTACATGTGTGTACGTACAAGCGCACATTCATATAAATATAAATATGTATAAGGGAATTTCCCTGCGAGATAATAATCTTTAAAATGATAATTATTCAGCACAACATTTTTCTCTGTATATATTCATTCAATTATTAATTTTTTAAATTATATAATTTTTTTAAGTTTTACTTTTCCTTTTTCTCCCCTTTGTTCACTATTTATTATTTTCCTCTTTGATAAGTGATTTGTCAATTTTTCCCCAAACGTATGTATAACTGTACATAAAAAAAAAACTATTTGCACACACTTAAAAAAACGCTTACAGGGTAACTGAAGCAATGCTGGGTATTCAAGAAGGAAGAGCGTTTTTCAATGCCGCTCGAAACCCAAATAACAGGCCAGAGAATAATATTAGAATAGAAGACAACTTACCTAGTCTAAATGAAGTGTACAATTATTTTCAGGATTTTTTATCAAGATATTCATCAAACACATTAAAAGAAGGAAATTTGAAAAGAACTTTATTTGAAAATGTGAAAAATAATAATTTTACTTTAGATTTAAAACTAGATGACATATATAAGCAACAAACAGTTTTTGAAAATAATGAAATAAGTGCTACCCCTATATCTGAAAGAAAAATTAAAAAACCTGATAATTATTCTGCAATATTAGCTAGAGCATTATCAGAAAGACCTTTGACATATTTGCCCACTGTTGAAAGAGTATGTTATGAAGTATGTGAAACAGCAAATATATTAAGTGATGAAGATGAACATTTAAATTATATACAAATAAATTTATTAAATACATTTATTCGACCTACACCAATAAGAGGGCTATTAGCAGCAACACAAGAACGATTTGTTGTTGTACCTGGTATTATTGTTCAAGCTAGTAAACCTCAACATAAAATGAGAAAAATTACATTACAATGTAGATACTGTGATCATAAAATGTCTATAGATGTACCACTCTGGAAAGATAAACCACAATTACCGCCATATTGTAGATATTCCTCTACTATGAAGTCATCAATGGGTGTTGCTAATCCAATGGATAATCAATTAGGTTGTAATGGTGTTTTAGAACCCTATGTTATTTTACCAAATGAATGTACTTTTGTTGATATTCAGTCATTAAAAATGCAAGAATTACCAGAAGCTGTACCAACAGGAGATATGCCAAGACATTTACAATTGAATGCTACAAGGTATTTATGTGAAAAAATGATACCAGGTGATCGAGTTTATGTACATGGAGTTTTAACATCTTATAATCCAAACCCTAAACCAACAAGAGTAGATGGTACAAACTTCTCATATTTACATGTTTTAGGTTTCCAAAAATATGATGATATGTCAGGTAATGATTTAAATTTTGATGTTGAAGAAAGAAATGAATTAACATTATTAGCAGCTGAGCATGACATACATGATAAAATTTTCAAGTCAGTTGCCCCTGAATTATATGGAATGGATGAGGTTAAAAAAGCTTGTGCATGTTTATTATTTGGAGGTACACGGAAAAGAATAGGTGAAGAAACTAAAATAAGAGGAGATATTAATATGTTAATGCTTGGAGATCCATCAGTTGCTAAATCACAAATTTTAAAATTCGTAAACAGATGTGCTCCTGTTTCAGTTTATACATCTGGAAAAGGAAGTAGTGCAGCTGGTTTAACAGCAGCTGTTATGAGAGATAGTCATGGTGTTTTTTCATTAGAAGGTGGTGCTATGGTGTTAGCTGATGGTGGAGTTGTGTGTATTGATGAGTTTGACAAAATGCGAGATGATGACGTTGTAGCTATCCATGAAGCCATGGAACAACAAACCATATCTATTTCTAAAGCTGGTATAACAACCATGCTAAATACGAGATGCTCTGTTATAGCTGCTGCTAATCCATCTTTCGGTTCATATGACGATTCACAAGATACTACAGATCAGCATGATTTTAAAACTACAATTCTTTCGAGATTTGATATTATATTTTTATTAAGAAATAAACAAGATATTGAAAAAGATACATTGTTATGTAATCACATTGTTGCATTACATGCATCCAAGCATAAATCTCAAGAAGGGGAAATATCTTTATCGAAGCTTACCAGATATATACAATATGCAAAAAAAGAAATATCCCCATTATTATCAAAAGAAGCAAGAGATTCTTTAAGAAATTATTATGTACAAACCAGGGCTGAATACAGAGGAGACAAAAGATCTGTTACAAAGAAAATACCCATTACATTACGTCAACTCGAATCTCTAATTCGATTAGCTGAAAGGTTCGTAAAACTAAACATTCTTAAAGAGGGATAAGATGCTAATAGGAAAGACACTTTTTTGTTTTTTTCTTTAGCATCTCAAAAAAAATTGGAAAAATAATATATGCATGCCCTTATGCCATATATGCAATACACAAATCGAAATTGGAACGATCCCATGCACATGCGAAATTTTAAATATATTGTTTTAGCGCGAAAATAGCCTTATATATATTCATTTATTTATTACTTTTTTGTTTCTCAGTTTTGCTAAGATGGAATTATCGCAGTTTGCTACGGAAAAACACGTTCAAATGTCCATTGACCTGTTTTCAGCTTCAACAGCAGAAACGGCAAAACAATGCATGGTATTCGAAGCAATGTCTCCTTCAGAGCAAAAGGCTGTCAAGGTTTAAAAATAAGAAAATGAATAAATTAATCTATATATTGTTTTTGATTATCCAACCGTTTTATTTATTCTGTTTCAATTTGTGCACACCATTTTTCTTATATCCCCACGATATATTTCCTCTACTTAAATTTTTTTACTTTTCTATCAGCAAGCAGAAGATGCCATATTGGGAAGATTAGGAAAGGGACAAAGAGCCTCGAGAGTCAATTTATTTAGAGAGCTTCAGCTACGAGGTTTCGACAGATCCGCCTTATCAAAGTAAGTACAAAATAATAGTAACATCGGTGTCACAAGAGACTATAATACATTCTTAATGTGAATATTAAAAAATACTGTACATGCATATATAGGCAAATATATGAATATAAATACTTTAATAGTATGCCCATTCATGCAAACGTGAAATGTGATATGCACAACCACGAAAATGCTAAATAATTAGCATACTATGCATCTCAGCTTAATGTTTCATTTAAAATTTTGGCTTTATTAGCACTTAATTTTATAACATAAATATTTACGAAAGTAGCATTTACTTTCGTAATATATTTATTACTGAGCTTAAATAAAAAGAATATAGTATTATCTATTTAATACGATATATGCATTTGTGCGTTATTTTTTATATTTTTTTTATGAAGATTTCCACCCACAAAAACATAGCTAATTGTTAATACATATATACAAAATTACGATCATTTTATGTTGTCTGTTTTTTATAATTAATTCAGGGCATTAGCTATACTCATTAAAAAGGGAGAGCTTCAAGAAAGAGGAGATCGCTCTGTTAGAAGGTGTTAACCAAGTAATATCGTTTTATTTTATAAAAATATATCACCATGTACGTTTTTTTCTGTTTATTTTTAACTTTTATTTCGTTATAACATAAATTACATAGAATGTATGTTGCGTGCACATTTTTTTTAATGCTATATTATAAAATAACAACTTTTTATAATAATTTTAGACAAATTTCGAAACAATATTTTTTATTTTTTAAAATGAACTATATATATGTATATTGTTTCCTTAATGTATCCCTATTCCATTTGAAGACAATAAAAAAGTAATAGCTATTTTTTTTTTGTTTGTAAAAAAAAATATGTACTTAAGGATTTTTTTTTCACTTCTTAAAATATTGCACACAAGGCAAAAATCCGAAAAAAAAAAAAAAAAAATGTTCTTTATATAAAATATAATTTTGGCTACCTCAAATTTTTAGAATTATATATCTATTACAGTAATCTTAAGAGTACCAATTTTTCCTTTATCACATTGATAACTAAGCTACAGCATTATTAATAAAAATATAGTTAACTTTTTTGATTAATTTTCACTTTGTTTTAAAAAATACTGGACTTTGTATTTAAAAAAAAATATATATATATGTTTATTATGACCATGCAATAAAATATTGTCCCATATAATATAATTTCCATATGTTTTGCATTTCGCTTTTAAATAATTACACAAAAATAATATATAAATTTTAAAATTATAAAACAACTTAAAACATATTTTTAAAATTAAATTTGCATGTTAAGAAAAAAAAAGTATTCACATATTTATATGTATAATGGCAATATTATATGTACATGTATTATGACTATAATATTTGTGCAGAAAATAAATATACTTCCCCATTTTGGCCCCATTGAAAAAAAAAAAAAAACTAAGAAATACTTTTTTTGTACATAAATTATTAATTTAAAGTAGCGAAAAAATAAATTCTTATTTATTTTTATTTTTTTATTTTTATATAAAATTATAAGGGAAATATACGTTAAAAATTTTATATTAAAATCGAAATAACTACAAAAATTATTTTAATTTAACTAAAAAAAGATTTCATACATTTTGCTAAATATTTTTTATATGCTTTGTTAAATCAAATACCAATTGCATATATATTTTTATATATTTAGTAACTTCCTCTATATTATATATAAGCATTGCTTTTTTAATAAATAAACAAAAAATATATATTCTTTATCAAATTTGATACACGGAATTTATTATATAGACTACACCTTTACCAAAAATGCAAATTTTTGTGAAAACATTAACAGGTAAGTTAGCTAATAACATCTTACTAATTGTGTATATACTTATTATACGTATAATACAAACCTATTTTTATTGATATAGTTATATATATGTAATAAAACACGTATCAATGCATATATTGTATATGTTCAGTACATATTGAACTATTGTGATTTTTATGTATATATATATGATACTTGCTGTTGTATGCAATTAAATAATTGTTTATTTGCTCTCTTATCGTGAACGAAATTACCATTATGTATTAATTTTCCATCATTAACCATTAAATTATTATTTAAAAAAATTATTTTACCCCTATATTATTACACATATATAATGCGCCAAATATATAAAACTGTTATTTTACAAATCGAGATTGCTTGTCATAAATAGCATATTAGTGAATGTATACATTTTTATAAGCAAATTTATACACATAATAATTTTTTTTTTCAGGAAAAACTATAACTCTTGATGTCGAACCATCCGATACTATTGAAAATGTTAAAGCAAAAATTCAAGATAAAGAAGGTATTCCCCCTGATCAACAAAGATTAATTTTTGCTGGAAAACAATTAGAAGATGGCAGAACATTATCTGATTATAATATTCAAAAAGAATCAACCTTACATTTGGTTTTAAGATTAAGAGGTGGTATGCAGATTTTTGTAAAAACATTAACTGGAAAAACCATAACTCTTGATGTCGAACCATCCGATACTATTGAAAATGTTAAAGCAAAAATTCAAGATAAAGAAGGTATTCCCCCTGATCAACAAAGATTAATTTTTGCTGGAAAACAATTAGAAGATGGCAGAACATTATCTGATTATAATATTCAAAAAGAATCAACCTTACATTTGGTTTTAAGATTAAGAGGTGGTATGCAGATTTTTGTAAAAACATTAACTGGAAAAACCATAACTCTTGATGTCGAACCATCCGATACTATTGAAAATGTTAAAGCAAAAATTCAAGATAAAGAAGGTATTCCCCCTGATCAACAAAGATTAATTTTTGCTGGAAAACAATTAGAAGATGGCAGAACATTATCTGATTATAATATTCAAAAAGAATCAACCTTACATTTGGTTTTAAGATTAAGAGGAGGTTGCTAATCATTCGATATCATATCATTTTATTTTTTTTTATGTGTAGTATAAAAAATATTACGTAATTATGCAACTTAATTAAATTTTTTATAAAAAAAATTTAAAAGTTTGTGTTGTATGGCACATATAGTTTATTATGCATTTATTTTTTTTTTAAAACATTGACCTTTTTATTTGGCATGTGCTGTTAAAATATTTATAGTTTTTCGTATATTAATATGTGCTATACTATATTGCGTTTATATCTTTTTTTTGAATTTGAATATATAAATATATTATATGTTTTTTATGATTTCATAGAAATATAAGAAATTATATTTAAGTTCCATTTTATAAGTAAATATACGTGTATATATATATGCATGTTATATTCCCTTTTTGAAATATCAAACTTATTAAGTAATCAAATTTAATTTTATTATGTGATAGTTTATATAATACCCTACAAAATTTTAAGCATAATTTTCTTTTCAGATTGATCGCAATTTATTATATTTCATGAACGGGATGTTTTACAAAACAGTATATTTTTGTTTTTCATGTCTACAAAGATGGAATATGATAAATTTTATTTCACATAAAAAATGCAGACAATGTATAATATTTACAATAAATACATTGAAAAAATTATATATCTTGCTTTAACAACTAAATTTTTATATAAAATTTTTTTTTTTATAATTTTTTAAAAGTTCCTTGTAAAAAAATTCATACATATTTCATTAAAAATATAAACTTATTATACATACAATGTAAATAAATAAAAAATATCATATATTGTGCAAATGTATGTGTGTAATCAGGTTTTTATTTTATAGATAAATGATTTATTATAAAAATATAATATAATAAAACATATTTACACATGTGATTATTTTTCTCAAGAAATATCATATCAAATTATTACATGAAAATAAATAAAAATTATATGCATATATAAAATATCAATCACTGTGTTCAAATAGTCAATATTGTGTTCTATACATTTTCGATGCATGCTTGTTCGTATTTCATCATTAATTTTGTGGAAAAAATGATATTTATTTCTCGTAATGCCAAATAAAAATGGAATAAAGCAACAAAATAAAATGAATTAAATAAAGTGAAATTCAATAGCAAACCAAGTTTGATACGAAATTTGGTGTATGAACTTATTAAAAAGGCAACAAAATGATAAAAAAGAAGTATGTGTGAATTGTTCGATTACTTCTATTTTATCTTTGTTTATGTCTTTGGATATTTATTTAATTCTCATTTCAACATAAAGTGGATGAAGAAATAAAAAATGACGGTACAACATGGTTAGTCTAATTTTTTATTGACATATATTTTCTTCTGTATATAACTTTTGGAATTATTTCGTCTAAAATAAGATTAATCATAGCCCAAAATATGCCAAATAAATATTGCCACCACAATAAACATGTTGTATTTAAGATTGTTGTGATACCTGGAATACATGTAGCCAAAAATGTCATAGTAGCTGATATACTACAAGCAAAATGCATCCACATATTTCTATTAAAAACTTTATAAAATGGTTCCCAACTTCTTACAGTATATGCCCTAAGCATTTCACACCAAACTGCAGATATAAAGGCAATAGTTCTACCCCGTTTTGATCCTTTTGATGATATATCTTCAAAATGTTTATTAAATGTACCATTGATATTTTCATTATTGCTTTGAGCAGTTACATTACTTGAAGGTTTACACCAACCATATTCATCTTCTTCTAAATTACCTAAACATTGATCTTGCATAATTATTCTTATATCTTGATGTATCGATTCATGTGTTGGTGTAATATTTTTAATTTTTCCTTTTGCTGCTCCCCAAAATGTTACTGGCTTATTTTCTCGTGGGTCCCAAAAATTAAGATTTGTTATCCAACCAATATAATCTGGTGAAATTCTATATTCATATGTACTGCAAAAATATTTATATTCAAAAAATTTTGATGGGTCAGAACTATTGGGGATATTAACAGTTTTACATGAATTGTGTATATCATTTAATGTGTAACTTCCTGTACATATATATAATGAAAATGCTAATGATAATAAAACACATATAGCTTCAAAAATCGTATGTGGTATAATTCCATATAACCACCATCTTTTTGTCATTATTGGTTGTTTTTTAGGTCGAGGAGGGGTTTTCATATTATCAGCATTTGGTGGTTCGCGTGATAAAGCAACAGCTGGACATCCATCAGTCATTAAGTTCAAAAATAATATTTGTAATGCTTCTAAAGGAAATGGCATTTGTGTAATTATAGAAACAGATAAGTATAAAATTTCTCCAATATTTGTTCCAAGTAAAAAACAAACAAATTTTTGAATGTTAGAATATATAGTTCTTCCTACATCTATAGCACTAACAACTGTACAAAAATTATCATCAATTAGAATCATTTCAGATGCACCTTTAGCAACTTCTGTTCCATTAATACCCATAGCTACTCCAATATCTGCTGCTTTTAAAGCAGGCGCGTCATTAACCCCATCACCAGTCATAGCTACTAAATATCCTTTTCTTTTTAAAGATTGTACAATAGTTATTTTATCTTCTGGTTGAGCTCGAGAATATATTAAAACATTGTCAACAAATTTATCTAACTCATCATCTGATAAAATAGGTTCATTAGGATTCTTATTAATATGTAACTCTGAACATTCTATGGCCCGAATAATATTACTATTATTATCTAAATCATATTGTTCATTATCTTTTATTTCATCTTCTTCTGATTTTTTATTATTAATTAATCCAATTAACTTACCAATGGCAATAGCTGTTGTTTTTTGATCTCCTGTAATCATAATAACTTTAACCTGAGCATTTCGGCAAGTTTGTATTGCTTCCTTAACTCCAGATCGTGGTGGATCAAAAGATGCAATATAACCTAGTGGTATAAATCCACATTGTTCATCAGTTTTAATGAATTCTAACCTTTCATCTGCATCTTCATATGTTCTTAAATGTTCTATTTGTGTATCTGTTAAAGGTTTAATACATACAGCTAAAACTCTTAATGCTTTTTGTGATAGTTCAATATTTTTATTAGTTAAAATTAATTTTTCATTATCACTAATTTGTTTATCCCATGAAACTTGAATTTCTCCTTGTGTCTCTTTTAATAAATTTGTACTTATATCTATAAGTTTATCTGGTGCTCCTTTTATGAATGCTATATGTGTATATGCAACATTTGTTTTATTATTTTTCAAATTGATATTTTCAAATTTATTATTCTCAATAAGTTTATAAAATATGACTTTCATTTTTCTTGATGAATTAAATGTTATTTCTAAATCTTCTAATCTTTTAAATTTTTTAAGATAATTTTCTTCATTATTTTCAGAATTATTAAAAATATTATATCCTGCTTTTGCAGCAGCAACTATTATAGGTCCCTCACTCATGTTACCTTGAATTTCCCATTTTCCTGTTTTAAGATTTTTCGATAAAGTAGTATCATAGGAATTTAAATAAGCAGCTAACATTAATGATCTTGTTTTATATACATTTAAATTTTTACTTTCTGGATTACCATAATTTTGTAAAATTGAATCATAAGATATATTTTTATTTTTTGCTAAAACTATTTTTTTTTTAATTTCACTTGTTAACTCTAACGAATCAAATATACCGCCAGATGGTTCAAATCCTTTGGTTGGATAAAAGTCATAAGTTTTTGTTAATTCATTTTTATCATGTAATTTCGAATTTTTACAAAATGTAACAATATTAATTGCTGTCATTTTCCCTTCTGTTAAAGTACCAGTTTTATCAGAGCAAATAACTGAGCAACATCCTAAAGTCTCAACAGCTGGCAATTTTCTAACATTTGCATTTTTTCGAACCATATCTTTTGCCCCAGCAGATAATGTAATAGTAACAACCATAGGCAACCCTTCAGGTACTGACGATACTGCAAAACCAACACCAATAATTATTATTACTAAAAGTGGATCTTTATCTGCATGTGCTGGATCTTTATAATTAATTAAAATAGCAAGTGTGATAATAAGCATAAGAACTATAATAGCAATTAATCCTATCAATCCTCCTAATCTGTTTAAAGATACTTGTAATGGTGTTAATTTACTTCCTTCACTCGATTTTTTTAATTGAGATGCTATTTTTCCAACTTGCGTATTTAATCCTGTCGATATAACAATGCCTTTACCACATCCATTGGTTACAGATGTAGTAGCAAAACATAAGTTTGTACAAAAAGGTGTTGTATAATCAGTTGGAACTAACGATTTTTTAATATCTTCTGATTCTCCTGTTAATAAACTTTCGTTAGTTTTCAATTCTATAACTTCTATTAATCTTAAATCAGCAGATATAGAATCACCTGCTGTTATTATAACAACATCTCCTACGACAACATCACGAGATGGTATGATTATTTTTTGGCCATTTCTTAATACTGTACATTGTGGTGAAGCCATTTCAGCTAATTTGGCTATGGCATCTCCTGATGATTTTTCCATATATGTAGCTAAACAAGCATTTAATGTAACAATAGTAATGATTGATATTCCTTCTACTACTTCATTTAATGCGAGACTAGCCATTGCTGCAATTAATAGCAACATAACAACTGGGCTATAATATTGTGACAAAAATATTAACCATATTGGGGTTATTGAATCTTTTTCAATATGATTTTCTCCATATCGTTCTCTATTTATTTTGACTTGTTCAAAACTCAACCCTATATTTATATCTGCTAAATCAAATTCTTTACATAATTTTTCAATACTTTCAGATGCATAGTGATTACGATATCCTTCTCCTTTTTCTTTTTCAACATCTGATTCAATTAATTGATTTTCTTCCTCTAACTTTACCTTGGTCAACATCCCTTTATTATCTGTCTCTTCACCATCTTTTTTTTTGTTAACTATCGTTTCGATTTTCTTTTCATCACCTACATTTTCAGTTTTAGATTTTTCGATTTTATCTATTTCTTCCCCTTTTCTATACACATCTACATTTTCAGTTTTAGATTTTTCGATTTTATCTATTTCTTCCCCTTTTCTATACACATCTACATTTTCAGTTTTAGATTTTTCGATTTTATCTATTTCTTCCCCTTTTCTATACACATCTACATTTTCAGTTTTAGATTTTTCGATTTTATCTATTTCTTCCCCTTTTCTATACACATCTACATTTTCAGTTTTAGATTTTTCGATTTTATCTATTTCTTCCCCTTTTCTATACACATCTACATTTTCAGTTTTAGATTTTTCGATTTTATCTATTTCTTCCCCTTTTCTATACACATCTACATTTTCAGTTTTAGATTTTTCGATTTTATCTATTTCTTCCCCTTTTCTATACACATCTACATTTTCAGTTTTAGATTTTTCGATTTTATCTATTTCTTCCCCTTTTCTATACACATCTACATTTTCAGTTTTAGATTTTTCGATTTTATCTATTTCTCCTCTTCTTCTACCTGCATCTACTTTCTCAGTTTGGGTTCTTTCGACCTTTTGTGATCTTCTCTCCCTTTCTGATGGTCTTCTTTTCTGTGGAATAGAATGTTCATCAACATTTTTTTCTCCGATTTTGGAATTTTGTATATTTGTATTTACGCTGTTCTTATTTACCACAACTGTATTTTGGCCATTTTCAACGATGGTTGAATTATTATTTACAGGAGAATTTAATGCATCATTTGTTTTATTATTTGGGTTGTTATTAGTTTCCCCTTTTATATTTGCGCGGTTTGGAATCACGCTTTGCTTTTCTGAACTCATAACGTTTTTATCAAAACGGAATGGTATTTGAACCAAACATAAAAACTAAAAAAAAATGCGCTATCACAAAATTTTTTTTTCACGTAATTATAATATCTTAGTGTAAATTGTGTGAAAAATAAATAAATATATAATGTAGTCTTTATTTTGGTATGAAATGTAAAATATTATTTTATTTTTCAATAAGCGTAATATAAAATCGTGGAATATAGATATCCATATCTATACATGTAGAGCTATATATATATTTGGATATATTTTTTTGATATGATTGAATAATGACAATACATAATTTATATATATCATGAATAAAAAATAATATAAGACAACTTTTTTATAATAATTTTACATGTTTAAAATTTTTTATTTTTTAATATTATAAAATCACCACATTTATGAATATATGAGAAAAAAAAATTAGTTCATAAATTTGGCTTATTTAAAGCAAATATAAAATATAGCTATATTATTGTATGCTTGAGTTATGTATAAATAAATTTAATTATTTTATTGTTTTCGCAAACTAGTATATACTGATATTATATATGAAATAATAAACAAAGTCGAATAAAATGTAATTCACTTTTTTTTTATAAAAATATTTTAATCATATAGAAAGATATATAATCAGGTTAAACATGTTTAGAGTTCTTTCTTTTTTTTTATATTCTTTATATAAGTTTATCAATAACTATTTATTTTTTTATGTATATTTAAAATAAATAAATATATATATATATATATATATATATATATATTACTGGAAATTGTATGAATATATATATTATCGCATATTCATACAAACGTGTTACTACAAATATCTATAATAAATATAATATTATAAAACAAATATATGTTCGATTAATTATTCTTTAAAAAACAAAAGAATTTAATAATGTTACATTAAAAATAAAAAAAAATTCGGAAATTATCAGAATTGCTATTTTAACGTTGCTACATCGAAGCAATAAAAAGAAAATATAGAACAGGGAAAAAAAAATATTTTTATATATGCTATAAATCTCTATTGGGCATAGAAAAAGCTATTAATTTAGCATAAAAAAATATTCAAATTATTGCGGCATATTTAAATATATATATATATATATATACAATTTTATGCATATTTAGATATTTTTATATATGCATAATATGTGAGATTATTACATCCAATTTTTCCCACATATTCTATTAGTAAGTGTATTATACATTTTTTCTGCTTTATTGTATTTTGTTATTACAATTTTTTTTATTAACATATTATTAAAATGTGCATGTATATATATATATATATATATATATAATAAAATGCGTTTTTTTTCCCAAATTTATAGAAATATTTTCTATTACAATATTACTCATTTTATTATTTATGGAAAATTTTTAACTTGTATAATTATAGCAAAATTATATTTATTTTTACCCTTTTTTGTTATTAAAAAAAAATAAATTTCCACAAATATATAAATATTATATATTATATGCGTATTATCAATCAAACTAGTGTAGACATTACTATGTTGTAATACAAAAAAACTATTATAAGTAAAAAAAACGGAATGCCGAAAAAAATATTAACATATTAAAACATCGAATCGATAAAATATTATAAAGTATATAATAAAACCTTAAAATAAGAAAAATTGTAACAAGAAAGTATAATTGAATTATTTATTATTTTTTTTTATTCCAGCTAGCTATTATATATATTTACTTTTTTAAATAAAAAAAATCGTCTGAAAAAAAAATATTGATGATTTTTCCTTTTCGATATTTTTATGATAATTTCTTATTTTCTTTTGCTTTTGGAAATTATTTTAAAAAAATACATGTTTTTACAATAAAAAGTAACATACATTATTGTAGGAATTTAATATAATGGTGTTTGGAAGTATATGTCGAATTAAATTTCCATATAAAAACGAAAAAAAAAGAAATATATTAAAATAATGCACAAAACAAAATATTACACATGTGTAATATTCATAGAAAATATATTATTATAAAAAATAAAATATTTCGATGCTTATTTATTTTATATAGCGCATTTAATATATAGGACACACATGTAGAAATTGCATAAAAGGAAATATTTAACTTTTTTGAGGATTTTTATTTTATATTTCATTTTAAAAAATTATAATATGTAAAATATATAATACCTGTGAAAGTATTATAATTTTTTAAATGTTTATTTTGGTTAAATCCCATATTATATATATATGATAATAAAATAAGCATTATGCTTATATGTGCATAAATTTATGTCTCGAATTAATTTGCTAATTTATTCAATTCGTTTAAAGGACATAAAGTAAAAACATGATAATAATATTTGTTTATAAATAAAAATTAAGATTAATAATTTATAATAAATCGGTAATATATTTTTCCATGTTTGATGGGCTAATTTTTGGCGAAAAATATTTAACTACATTTCCATATCTATCTATTAAAAATTTTCCAAAATTCCATCCAATGTTATCTAATACGCCATTTTCATCATGCATCTAAAAAAGGAAAATATGAATTAAAAAAAAATAAAATGAATTTTTAAGATGTGTTGTTTGAGGAGTGTAGAAATAAAATAAATAAATTTGTTTATTTTATATATTTCGTTATGTAAATTTTGAAAAATACACACATTAATAATATACTATATAAATAACTAACCTCATTACAGTTAAACTTAAGGTATTTAAAAAGTTCGTGGGTATTTGTTCCATTTACTTCAATAGGAGCGAATACATGATATTTTATGTTTTTTTCTTGATTAAATTGACTGATATCACAACTTTGTTTATATTCTTGGTTAAAAAACTGATACGTAGGAAATCCTAGGATCTGCAAATGACCAAAGTTGTATATATGCATGTATATTTGATTATGTGCCGTATTATCAATATAGATATGATAAAACCAAATGTAATATGTGTGTATTTGCACACAACTTCGCTGCTAAAGCCATAGATATAAAATGTAATTACTAACCTCTAATCCTTTATGATTGAACTTTTCATATAATGTATTAAACTGGTTAATATGATTTTTTGTTAAACCACACTTTGATGCGGAATTAAAAATAATCAAAACTTTGTTCTTATATGTTGACATAGGTATATTTATTCCATCTAACGATTTCACATTATAGTCATATATAGAAGGCTTCAAATCACTTTTTATTACAGTTATTTTTTTAAAATAGGAAAACATTGTGATAAAATTTTCACGGGCAAATAAAAATAATATACTTAATTTAAGTATTAATAATATTCGCATTGTACCAACTCTTAAAGATATAACAATTGACTTTATTTCAGACCAAATTTATTGTTGTATATCCAATATGGTTATGTTTTTAAATGAAAGGATGGTTATTAAATTTTACCTTTTTTTTCAACATATAATAATAACGAAAAAGGGAATTCTCCTTTTTACCTACCTAATAAAGATAATAAAAAAAAAACAGTATAAAAGTAAAACTGTTATATAGTAAATATCAAATTCATATTTTGTAACATTATTTAAAGACCAAATTTTATTTTAATTAAAATATATTTAAAATTTATTCACATTTTATGATTCTCAAATTATTCAGGTAAAATATTGTGGCATATAATAAAAATAACTAGTGAATGAATAAAAATATAAAACAAAAACCATAACTATGATAAAAAAAATAAATTAATAATTATTTTGAAATTCGTTTTATTTTTTTTTATTTTTATTAAATAAACACTACGCATATTTTTTTCCTTTTTCCATTCATCCCCGAGCAATATTATTATATAAGGGTTAGAAAAAAAAGTGCTAGCAAAAAATAAAAATTAACCCTTAAAATTATGAGTATATAAAAGGGCAAATTATTTTGAATATAAGATTATAATATTCATGTATTTTTGTTGTATAACTTTTTTTTTGTTTTCTTTTTTGTGAACATTTCTTAAAAATTGTTATTGGCATGAATTTTGAAGTATGACAAAAAATTGACAAATCTATACGAAAAAAAATACAATTGTTGATTGAAAAAAAATAATATAACAAATAAATATCACACTATTTTATAATAATAAATTTATAAGAATTAATAATTCTATAGATTAATCATAATTTTTTTTTTGAAAATTGTGTTTAAGAATTCATGGCTACCTCCAATATAATATATATCAGCATCACACTATAACCATATTTATATAATTTCCTTAACTCATGTTAAATTTTTATACACACAAAAAAAAAGTTATAGTATTAAGGAAATGATGCGTATGCTTGGCATTGTCTCATTTGTTTTATTTTACTTTTTTTGAAAATAAATAAAAATAAGAGTAGCCTTTAAAAAAAAATGAAATTAGTAGTTAGCAAAACCGTCTTAAATGCATTACCCCTTTTATTAATATTATTATCTATATGTACATGTAATATTTTGATAAGTTCAAAAAAGTTAAATTATACTAAAGGGGGAAAACATGCATACAATTATAATGCTTGGCAAAAAAATGGTATAAATAAATACTTTTATATTCATAACTGGAAAAAAAGAAAACGAACAAATTACAAACTTCATCATTACAAGCTTTGCTCTATTTTTTCAATATTTAAAAAGCAAAATGATGAGAAAAATGCTAATGAAACAACAAAAAAAAATGTCCCTCTCATTACGAATCAGACTACTATTCCAAAAGGCAATATTCAGAAAGGTGGAATCAATGGAAAGAACAATACTGGGAATATAATCAAAAGTGAAACAGAAAAATCAAAGAAAATTGATATAAATAAAAACGACGAAAATAATAAGATTAGCCATAAAATTGAGGAATATCCTGAAATTGTGTTAGACTTAAATAAAAATCCCCAAGATGCTCTTAAAAATATACAAAAATATACAGAGCATTTAAAAAATGTTATGGATAAAATGATAAACTTATTAAATAATATATTTTTTTATAAAACCAAATTTATAGAAAAAGATAAAGATTTCAAAAAATTTTTTGAATATATTTTTAAAGAATTTGAAAAAAATTATAAAAAAATTACATATATTAACGAAATAGAAAAGATGCATTATGAAAATACTAAAAATGAATATTATTTAGCTAACTATAAATATTTTGTAAAAATAGCAAATATAATTGAAGAGCATTTATTACACATATTAAAATTAAAATTACAACTTTTAAAATTAAAAGCTTTAAATGATATTAAAGATATAATTTCTAAACACACCAATAATACAGAATATGTTTCTTTCTATAATAATATAAATAATATTTTTGTTTCTTTTGAAAAAGAGTTAAATAATTTACAACCAAATAAATATATTTTTACTATATATGACAATATAAAAGAAAAAAAAAGTAACATGCTAATAAATTTTAATTATGACATATCTATTGATAAATATCAAAATGTTATTAAAAAAATTATAGACTATCTTAAAAAATTTTCACAAGATCTAACAAAAAAAAAAAAAAAAAAATTTTATAAAGACATTGAAAAAAATGAGCATTATGAAAATATATTAAGAGTAATAGATAATCAGCAAAAACAAATAGAAGTGTTACAAGAGCAATTAGAATCATCTATTGATGGATCAAATGGAAAATATTCCCCTTTTTACTGTTCTATTGCTTATAGGATACCCGATACAAATTTAAATATATCTACGCAATATCTTAAAAAAAAATTCAATATAAAATTAAATTGCATTCCCGATGATTCTATGCATCTATTGGGGTCATATGGATTCGTTAAAGCTCTCCCTTTTGGTAATCTTGGACTTTCTTTTTCGTTAAATTTTTAAGAGATACATTAAATGTGAATAAAGGAAGTGGAATACATAAATATCTCTTAATCATGATAACTCTAGCTTTATATTTAACTTTGTTATTTAGAGTTATCATTTTTATTTTTTTTTACAAATGTTTTGAATAATTATATGCTAATTAACACATATAATAAATACATCTTCTTTTCTTTCTCACAATTTTTATATTCACATAACATGCATATATAGTGTATCATTTTTTTTGTTTTTTTTAATTATAAAACTATAAATCCCATATTATTTGAATAAACTTTTTAAACATGTATTTTAGATTTTACTATTTTATTCTCAATTGAATTGCCGCCATATTATTATGTATAGCATGTTTGATTTTTTTTTTTTAATTTAAAAAAAATATATATTTTTATCTGGATTGCACTTATAAATAACTTTCATCCTGATTAGGATAATATAAATTTATCAATTCTTTGATATTATAAAAATTTGAATTTACAAATGTTTTCCAATGATTTGCATTAGCAAGTATATTATAAATGATTCTATTTCTTTTTAATATATCAAAAAATATTACATAATTTTTATTTTCCTGAACTAGCTGAAGAATTTTTTGTCTAGCTGATTCAATCCTATCTTCTCTTTTTATGTCTGTTAAAAGACTTCTCAATTCTTTGGATTTTATTAATAATGCTAATAACTCTTTCATAGATCCCCACTCTGGATTCTCATTATTATCAACTCCCTGGAAATATTTTGTAACTATATTTTTGTATTTTTGTATTTTTCCAATTACTTGATTGTATATATTTTCCCGGGTAAGACAATGCTGCTCCGTGATCTGTGTCGACGAAAAATAAACAAGTAGCGAAAATAAATATGCGATGCAAATATATTTGGAGCATAACCCCAATTTATATGGAGCCAACCTTAGTAGATAGGAACAAATATATATAGTTCGAATCTTCCCTAAAGGCTTGTGATTTGAAAAGTTTTTTATTCATTATTTTTCCACTAGACCATATTATTAAATCTTTTTCATCTAAATCTGTATCTGTTATATTATACATCTTTTTAATTAAATCCATTGATTCTTTTATTAAGTGAAACCATGATTTTAACATGATCTCTTTTTTAGTATTTCTGTGAATTATTGTCATTGGTATTACTTTTTCCTATAAGGATATAAAAATACATAATCTGAGTTTACTTAAAATAACAAAAGGTATATTTTCTCTATTTACTAATATAGCACTATTCAAATAAATTACTATTTAGGTGCTATAGTTTTTTTTTTTTTTTTTTTCATCTTTTTTATACAATCTTTGAGTAAGCAAATATCCAAAAAAACAAAACACTCATCCATAATGAAACATTCATATTTTTCTTCGTGTGAAGAATACAAAATGAGAAAAAAATAGTTATACTTAAAGATCGTAAAAATGTATATATAAATTTAAAGAAAATTGCATAATGGAAAACAAAAAATGCTGTATATGCATTATATATAATTCCACTGTTTCTTAAAACTACACACATATATTTATACAGTAATATATTATTATAAGACAGATAAAGAAATATATTATTGTATAATATATGTGTGAAGTTTCTCTCTTTAGTTATTTGAGAGAACGAAATATTTTAAATAATAGCTATAAATTTATTATATATGTTTTTTTCTTATTTTTTGCAAAAATATATTTTACACATATTTACACAATAATATACATGTCCTAGCAAGAAAAAGAAAGAGATAAAAATATTTTACTATAATAGCGCAAAAATTTATAAAATATGTGTTTGTATAATTAGAAATAATAAAAAAAGGAAAAAGAGAGCAAGTAACTCATATTAATATTTTATCTTTATTAATTATATGCATAAATAAAAATTTATGTTTCATATCTATATATTTATTTTATAGATTTTTTGGATATAAATAACACTTGTGTATGCATTTTTATAGAACTATAAAGAGAATAAAAAAAAATATATGGTTAAATAGAAATTATTATTAATGTTCAGAAAAAAGAACCATTTTTTCTTTCTCAATAATTTATCACATTTTAAATTATTTTAAAAGAATATAATTATATTTTTATAAATCATTGATTTTAATATAGTGAATACACACATACTGTATATAGTTTAATAAATATCAATTATAATTTAATACTTTTTTTGTACATGTAATATTTAACGAGATTAATTAGAAGAGAAAAAATGCATGAACATGTCATATATGTTTCCCATTTTATATGATTATTTTATTTCGTCTATTTTTATTTTTTATTATTAAATGGGACCATCTATCAATTTCAAATATAAGAAAGTAATATAAAAATACAATGGGATAACATTTTAATGAGCTAATGTTTTATATGACCTTTTATTTAAGTCCCAATATGTGGGTTTGTATAGACATATTTATTTCGAATGAACCATTTTTTCAGAAAAAAAAATATATTTAGCTAGTTGTCTGTAATCTTCCCTATAAGTGTGTAATTTAAAACATAAAAACGAAAATGGTCATATGAAATAAAGTTTACATTGAATTTTTAAAAAAACATAATATATTTTGGTTATATATACACATTTTTAATAATTATAGAAGGATTTGATTTGTTTTGCACTATTTTTAAATTTTTTTTTATGATGTTTTTTTACATAAAAAATAAAGGCATTTTTTGTTGTATGTGATAAAATAATTATATATGTGCACTATTGTTGGCTCAACTTAGTTGCCAATTAAGGGGCTATAATAGCAACATCGAAAAGTATAAATTTATATAAAAACCTGAACATATTATTAAATAGCTTTTTCACTTTTATTAGTATTAAATGGCTAGTCATATTAATAATTAACGTTTTATAGAACTCTTGAAAATTCAAGGTTTATTACTATTGCATTTATATATATATTATGCCTATGCATATTTATTTTTTTATCCTGATTGTAATTAACTAAACCAATCAATGTATAGTACTTGGTTTTTTGAGGAAAAGAAAATACAAACATGTTGTATGCGTATTGGTAAAAAAAGAAAGAACATTTTTGGAGAAATAAAAAAATTAATTTAAAATTAAACTCGTGTTCATTTGGCATAAAAATTAAATAATAAAAAGTAAAAATATTAATGCAGTAATACATGCATACTACATATATAATAAAAAAAAATATGGGAAATAATATTTTATACAAATAAAATTTTAAGGATAAAAATGATAAAATTATTACAATGATTTAAAAAAATAAAATATGATCATTAGAATATTTGGGGAATGAATATATTAAATAATTTATTATTTCAAATGCTTTTTATAAAAACAAATAAGGAATATATTATTTAGATAAATAGTTATAAAATTGTGTTATATGCTATATTTATGAATAAAAATATTTATAACACACATTGTTGGAAAGCTTATATTAATAAGGTAAACATTTATTAAAAATTAAGTATAATACTATTAAGGTATAACTTTAAAAGTTTTAAAAAAAAATATTAAATGAAGTGATGAAAAAGGCATAAATCTGTCAATTAAAATTAAGCCTCGAACAAATAGGTCAAACAAATAATATAGAAATAATAAATATAAATAGGGTGAAAAAACATAATTAAAAATATTAATACACAATCAGCAGAATATTATAAAAAGTATATGGATATAACCATAAAAAAGGTGGAAAATATTATGAAAGTGAAAAAAAAAAAAAGTTAAGAGATGTAACAAAATGTCACGAAGTAGTGAAGCCAACGATAATTTATATTTTCTAGCAATTAGCAAAAATAAAGTTACTATATATGAATATAATGCTGAATTTAGCAAAAGTATAATATCTGATATTGAAGAAGAAATCAAACGAGGTGAACATATAAATAGCCAAAATGATGATAATATTCAAAAAGGTGTCGTAAATAACACAAATATTAATAATATTACATCTTTAAAAAAATCAAGTAACAAATTTAACAATGATTATTTAATTAATAGGGGCATTAATATATACAGAGAATATGAAGGTGTGGAACTAGCTACTTGCACTCATGACTATAAAAAAATAATAATAGTTAGAAAAAATGATTTAAATGTTGCAGAAATAATCGATATAAAAACGAATGAACATGTTAGTTATATAAAGACCAAAACCCAGATAAAAAGAATTGTTACAAGCCCTAGAGATTCTCATATTGTTTTACATTGTCAATACAAACCTGATATATCAAACAAAAATTTGTATATATATAAAATTAACGGAAAAAGTAATAAAAAAAAAAAAAAAAAAAAAGATATCAAAGAAACAGAAAACCCAGAACAAAATAATGTTAGTGTTGAAAATTTTCAAAATGAACAAGATGAACATATAAACAATTATAATAATTCTCCAAAAAAAGACGAAATAATATATAACGAATCTTTAGTATATGAAATGGGATTAAATAGTTATAGTAATAGTAATTGGCCATTTTTCAAATGGACCGAAAGCGAATCAAATTGTTTATGTTTAATAAATAATCAAATATATATATATAAAGATAATAATTTTAATGTTGTATCGGATAAACTGAAGTTAGATCATATCGAATTTTTTGAAGTATCCCCAGAACAATATATTACAGAAAGTAGTGAAAACAATAATGGAAATACAAATAAAAGAAGGATATTTTTAGCTACTTATGAAAGAGGAACTAAAGGAAATTCTTCAGTATTCAAAATATTTAACTTAGATAATTTAAATAAACATATATATTCAAAAAAATTTTTTAATTCTGATGAAATAAAATTAAAATGGAATAAAAACGGTACATCATTATTATTACAAATTCATACACAAGTAGATAAAGAAAAACAATCTTATTATGGATCGAGTAATTTATATTTCATAGATACAGTTAAAATAAAAGATGTTAACATAATGACAAATAAAGGTTTAATATATGATACTATATGGTCATATAACCAAAATAAATTTTATGTATGTAAAGGTGAAATACCAGCAGATATTGTATTACATGATAAAAATGGAAATATAATACATTCATATGGTAAACATAAATTTAATACTCTTAAATTAAATTATAGTGAAAAATTGTTATTAACTGGTGGATTTGGTAACTTAAGTGGTGATATATCTATTTGGAATACAATAAATAAAAAGGAAATTACAAAAACTAAATCATCATGTGCTGTTATATGTGAATTTTTTAATGATGATAAACATTTTTTAACAGCTACTACACATCCTAGATTAAGAGTAGATAATAATATAAAAATTTTCAAGTATAATGGATTAATTGTTAGTAAACTTGATTTTGATGAATTATATAATGTTATTATTTTGCCATTTAATAAAATTAAATCTAAACCAATTGATAGTTCAATAAATCCAAGTTCAGAATTACAAAAATATATTAATAAACAATTAGGAATTGATTCGAAAAAAGTTGGAATTTATAAAGCACCAGGATCTACTGCTAAAACGTCTTTAAACGGCTTAGGAATTATGACAAGATCTCTTAAGCCCAAATCAAATATGCCCCCTGGCTGTAATTTTGTTGTTGAGGAAAAAACAAACAAAAAAAAAAAAAAAAAAAAAAACCCAAAAAATAAAGACAAGAAAGAATAATTTTAAAGGGGGGAAAATTGACTAACAAATAGGCAATTATTTGATGAAAATGAGCTAACCAATTTTGAAATTGGATTTTTGCATGTGCGTAATTTTTCTTTACATTTTTAACTTTAACATTTTTTTTTAACTTATGTAATACCATAAAAAGCTATATGCCATAAAACGGCTACTTTATGCGATTATTTTTATGCCATAGAATGGGCACTTTATTGCGATTATTTTTTATTTTGGCTATTATTTTTGAAAATATATCGATACCCGTCTGCTAAAATAAGATATATTTGAATGCTGTCAATATTAAATTAAAATATATTCTTTTAAAAGTTTACAATGCACACATGTATGGATACATATATGTATATATATGTATATACAAATGTCGTAATATTTGTATAAAGAAAAAATGAAATAAAATATAAATGCATAAAATATGTGTATGCAGTTAGGAACAACATATATATGTACATTTATTTATTCTGCCCTAAATGTCACAAAATTAAAATCTATGCAAAAACCCAAAAAAAAGAGGAAACAAAAAATGAAATGAAAATAAAAGGGACTTAATTTTTTTAATATATTATATTTTTCCACATGTATCCTCTATATATATAAGTATTTTTTTTTTATTAGACATAATACAAAATTATATTGTTATTTTAGTATTTCATACACCCATAAATATATTTCCTTTCTCATATTATATTTATGTTACTTTTTAGGGGTAATGGTTAATTTAATATTTTTTTTTTTTTTTTAAGAGTAAACATTTTTGATAACTATTCATATGTCACTCCATTATATATTATGCATATTTTGATGCAAGTATTTACTAGTATATATATAAGAGACATTTTCAAATGTGCAATAATATTGGAATTATGCCGATTCTATACATATTTAATTTTTTTCCAGTTTTGACTTTCGTTTATCCATATAATAGCTTTAAAAAGAATGGATTAATATATGATGTACATATTTCTTGATTTATTATTTGATAAACTTGGAAATTGATCCTATTAAAAAAAGCAGCTACATATATTGAAAATATAAATATCTCTATATGTATTCCCCATAGTTTGCTTTGACTAATCTGAATCTCTTTTTCTGTATTATTCCCATACAAATATATGGAAAAGCAAAATAAGAGTAGATATGTTGAAACTTATTTTATTGCTGAGCACACGCAACACGTCCACCTTCCATTTCAGGTTGATGGCCATCTTCATCATATGCTTCTTGTTGTTGTTGTTGTTGTTGCATTGTAAGCCTTTGTTTGAGGTATTCTTTATCGACTAGCTTACATGTAACTACTTCACAATCAGTATTTTCAATATCATATTTTTTTTCTACTTCATTTTGTTTTTTTAGAATTTTAAGCATTTCTTTTTTTTCTTTAGTAATTACTAAATCCATAGGGTATTCAACTTCAAAAGTAATATATAAATTTCCTTTTTTAAATGGATCTTTATATGTAGGCATTCCTTCTTCTAATACTTCTCGTATATCTCCATGTTTTATAAGCCCTGCATTAGTACAATCAATTAATATTTTCCTTTCATCTAAATGTGTAATTTCTGCAATAAAACCTGTTAATGATTCATATAAAGAAATTTTATAACTCATAAACAAATCAACTCCCTCTCTTTTAAAAGTTGTATGTGGTTTTTCATTTAATATAACAACTAAATTTCCTGTTATTACATTTGGTTTTTCATCTGCTTCGCCGTTAAAAATAATTTTATGTTTATTTGGGGCACCTTTGGGTATATAGACTTCTATAATTTTTCTAGTTTTTAGAACACATAAACCTTTACAATTAACACATTTATCTTTTTCATTGAAAATCTTTCCTTTTCCTCGGCATCCATTACAAGTTACTTCAGTTTGATGTAAAACACTAGAATGATATCTCATATATGTTTTTGTACCCCTTCCATTACATTGCTTACAATCAACTTTTGCATCTTTAGGGCCTCCATGTCCTTCACAATTTGTGCAAATAACATCTTTACTTATTGCTAATTTTTTGGTTGCACCATTATATAATTGCTCAAGAGTAACTTTAACTTCACTAACTATATCTTCTCCTCTTTTTTTTTTTCCTTTTCCAGCATTTAATATAAAATCAAATAAATCAGTTGCATCTGTTGGTTGTTCACCGCCTTCTAATCCTTCTTCTCCATATTCGTCATATAATTTTCTTTTTTCTTCATCTGATAAAACTTCATAAGCTCTTGATATTTCTTTAAATTTTTCAGGATCACCTCCTTTATCGGGATGATGAATTATCGCTAGTTTTCTATATGCTTTTTTTATTTCATCAATTGTGCAATTTTTTTTTAAATTCAAAGATTCATAATATTTTGAATTGTTTACCTAAAAATGGAAATAAACAAATAAGATGAAATGAAAATAAATAAATAATACGAAACGAAAACAAGAGATAAAGGTATCATCTTTGTGAATATGCATTGATAAATCGTATTTTTGTTATAAAAAAGAAGTGAAGCATTTCAAAATGCAGTTTCCCAATTAGCCAAAAGCGTAATCATCAAATATGTGCATATATATAATGTACATATGTCTATATATATGATAATGATCACTCTCTTAGCACACATAAATATGCATAATAAATGTGACAATAAATATACGAATTTAAAAAAAAAAAAAAAAAAAAAGAGGGAAATAATTTTCTTTAATATCTTAATAGTAGAAATAAAATTGTATACTGTATATAAACTGGATAAATATATGTAGAATATATATACATGTATTAATTTGATCGAAAATTTTGAGATAATATTTTTTTTTGTTTATACTTCTCTTTTTCTACGGGGTTGTTGTCCGCCCATAGAGTCAAATGGAAAACCCGAAGAGAAAAACATTCTTAATTAATTTTTTATAATTTTTTAGGGTTTCTTCAAATTTGAATTATTGTTTACAATATAATACAATAATATATTTTTTATTTATTCACTTAATTATAATTACTTTAATTCACATTTATTATTTTTTTAATTTTTTTCCTCTATATATATATATATATATTAATTAATTAACGTGATTATATTTGATATATTTTTTTTTTATTTTTTTTTTTACTATTTTTCTCTTTTCCTTTTTTATTTAATTATATATATACATATGCAATATTTATTATGTGCTACTTAATAAATTATATTGCGTAGATAAATTATGCAAGCAATAGATATGTAAAAGTACATAAATTTTATATAATGCTATATTAATTATTATAACAGTTTGCTATATTTTTTTAAAAATATTCCGTATTATATATGTATAATGTATAAATAAAATAATATGGGTATGTATGCATTCAATTGGATTTGTAAAAAAGCCCCTTTATCTATATTTATAATAAATATTATGTAAACAAATTCACGCACATAATATATATGCGCATATATTATGTATAGCCTTTCGGGGATACAACTATTATTCTTATATTTTTATAATATTATAATTCTATATAAAAAAGGGGATTATATTTAATAAAAATAATATTGAAATATTTAATCAAGTATTACAAATTTTTTATATAAGGAAAAGATATAAAATCCTTTTTATTTTTTAGTTTCAAATTAAAAGATTTTATATTATTACTACTCCGCCTATATATAATATATTTTTCCTTTTCCTCACTATAGTGTTTGTAAAATATTTGTACAAACATTTTTTACAATATACCAGTTTTATGAACAAATTTTTGTCTATAAAAAATATAATTTAAACGGATTTTTTTTTGTTTTTTTTTCAACTATGTTATGTACATATATATATAAGTGTTTTACAAAATGGAAGGATAATAATTGAATTTTTCAAAGGCTTAATGGAAAAAAAAATATATATATATTATAATTATATGTTAATTAAAAATAAAAAGATTGATAATGTGAGTATATGTTGTAATATTTTTATTTGAAATAACAATATCCATTTTTCGATTAAATACTTTTAACTATTATTATTGTTGCAGCCTTTTCAATGCCAATCAGTTTATGCATATAAATAATTTTAAACGGATATTTCTATTTTATATTGTTACTAATTTGTGACTATAATTGTATATTCAACACTTTTTATATTTATCCCTTAATATGAATAACATTTTCAGCATTTCAACATTTTCTATATTTTCAACATGTGGGAAATAATAAGGGGTAATATGCACACACATATGTATATTCCATTAAAATAACATTTCTTGGTGATATATATATTATAATATTTTTTTAATAGTAAATTAATTTACTTTTTTTTTCGCGAAATAAACAATATGCATATAAAGGTTACTTTTTTATTAACACACTCCAAACTTAGCATTCGAACAAAGCCATTCAGTCTTTTATTAAAAACTATTGTTTATTTTGTTTTAAAAACATTTTTTTAATATAAACATATCATTTTATTTTAAATACTAAATTTAATAAGAGTACTTTTTCACATATATATGGCACCATAAAAATTTGTATAGATATTTCAAAAGAAGTAATAATTTATGGCTTAACTTATTTGCTTTTCTATCAATGTTGCACTTTTTTTTTTACAAAAATATTTTCATTTTTTTAACCAAATAAAATATGAACGAGCACATTATTTATACATGTAAAATTAGTAAAATTTTTTTTTAAATGATTTCACTTTTAAATCGCATATATATAATTTTTTTTTTAAATACATTTAAAAATAAATAATTATTCCCCTAATTTTCTTTTCACCTTTTTTTAAAATTGAAAGTCAAATTTTATGAAAGACCAATTAAGCCGAACAGGAAAATGAGGGCAAATCGAAAAAAATAAAGCACCGCAATAAATCTTAGCAAATAAAACCTAATAAATAAAATCTAACAAATAAAGGTTAACAAATAGCGCCTTGTAAAACTCTAAGCTTCGAATAAAAATAAAGCGCAGCTCCATATTCCAATATCTTTATAAGTAATATAAAATGGATAAAGGAAAAAACGAAATTAGAAAAGAATTATTAAAAGCAAAAAAAAATGTAAGTTTAAGTGCCTTTAGTATTTTATTTTGTGAAATAGTTCAATATTGTTTATATAAAAGCAAAAAGGGATATAGAATAGAAGATTGTTTACATGAAATGGGAATACGTGTGGGTTATAAATTAAATGAGTATTTATGTTATCGAAATAAAACAAAAAGAAGTATAAATATATTAAATATTTTAACATTTATTTCAAAACATTTATGGAAATATTTATTCGACTATTCTTCAGATTTACTTAAATCTCAAGATAGTATATATGAATATATGATATGTGATCAGAATATTTTATTAAATAAATTTATAACTGTGCCAAAGGATTATGGTAATATAAATTGCGCATCATTTGCTGCTGGAATTGTTGAAGGTTTTCTTTGCAGTTCAGAATTCCAAGCTGAAGTTACTGCACACACTGTAAATAAAAATGATAAAAGTGAAAATACAACTATTTTTATAAAATTTTATCCTGAAGTAATAGAACGTGAAAAAAATAATTAACATGCATGAAATATGCTGATGGCCATATATCAGCACCTTTTTTTGTAATACTATAGAACGAAGTAAAATAATATCTTATCAAAAATACAAATTTTTTAAATCAAATAATTTTTTTTTTAAATATATTTATGCACACTTATGGATTTGTAATATTTCACAAATTTTTTTGGATACACCTTATTTTAATATTATTTAAATTAAAAATATGTATGTTGAATTAAGAGAAAATAGGAGACAATAAAAATATAAATATATTTATAGCATCGTCTAATGTTGTTCTATTTGGAAAGTGAAGAACATACTTTGCCTATTTTTTTCAAAATGTTTGTCAATTTGTGTATAAGTTAAAAGAAATAAAAGGCAATATGATAAATCAAACGTACCATTTATATTTTACAACATGATCACAAATATAGCAACATATCTAGTTATTTTTCATGGCTTTATATTTATAATTTTATTTTAATTATTATTCTCATTTTTTTTATTAACAATTCATAATTTATTAACCGTTCATATAATATTAGCTTAATAGCACACTTGTTTATGCCAAAATACAAAATAAATAAAATAAGATTAAATTAAATTAAATGCGATTGAAAGATAGTATAATCCACCTATATCATCTCCCATATATATATATATACAACGTGAATTTTATAGTTTTTTTACAAATTTGTAGAATAATAAAAATATGTATTGATTTGTTTATTTTATATATACCAAAGTATATTAAACAAAAAGATTTGTTACACCTTTTCAAATATACCGAGTTTGTACCATTTTAATATTGGCGAAATGTTGCGTTTGTTTTTTATTCCTGATTATATTATTTTTTGTAAACAAATACAAATGCAGTTCCTCTGCTAATATTTCATAGTTCTGAATAGATAGCGCATATATGAGATATTAAAAACATATGAGTGAAAATATATGCAATACACACAACAATTAGGGTAATTTTGCATATTTGTGTAAAAAAATATAAACGAATACCATACTATGTAAAAAAAATGAATTTCACCTTATATAAACAAATAGGATTTATTTAAAAAAAAAAATCAAACACAACTTTTAATATATATATATTATTTATCTAATAAGAATGTCATATTTCTCATAATTTGTATATAATACAGAGATAATTGTGGATCGACTGGAAATAATGATATATAAATTAATGTAAACAAGAATAAAAAGGAATGGAAAAAAAAATAAAAACAATTGATAAAGTTAGATTTCTATAAAATTAATATTTATAGTTTTTCAAAAAAGTTATATATTTTTTATAATTTTAATATTTCCCAAATATGTGTAAATAAATTAAATATAAAAATAAAAAATACATAATTATTAACTATTTAATTTCTATTCGCATATGAGTGTTACTAGTGTGAGCTTTTGCTTAAAAAATTGTAAATTTTTAAATCTTAAATTATAAAAAGAAATTTAATTAAAAACAAAAAAGGTACATGAATATGCAATTGTATAACATATAGTCATAAATATCAACATTTAAGAATCAAGCCATAAGGTTGCCCCTAAAGTTGTAGGTATTTTATTGTAACTCTGGAATAGCTAAATATATGAATTGATTAATCATATATATTACAAACTGTACATAAACTTATACATACATTTGCACAACATTCAGAACGTCAGATCAGTTAATTATATTTACTACAAATAGTTCATTGAACAGTTCATAGATATTTAACCTGCACACGACATATATCAAAAATGAGTATACAGAAAACTGAGAATTTTTTTCTCCGAAAAAACTTTTATAGTGTATGGATTGAATATAATAAAAATGTAAATTATAAACCCTATTTTAAAAATAGTTTAGAATATATATTTAAACCTAAAAGTATTGCTATAATTGGGGCAACGGAAAGAAAAGGATCTGTTGGAAATTCACTTGTTAATAATTTAATAAAAGGAGAAAACAATTATAAACTACATTTTGTAAATATTAAAGGTAGTAAAATATACAATAGAGAAAGTTATAAATCGTTAAAAGATATTAAAGATGATTTTATTCATTTAGCTGTTGTAGCAGTTCCACGGGATTATGTCCTTAAAACAATGGAAGAATTAAAATACAAAAATGTTCGAGGTGTTATTATTATAACTGCTGGGTTTAAAGAAACAGGTGAAGATGGTTTAAAATTAGAAAAAAAAATAATAGATATAGCTAAAAATAATAATATAAGAATTATCGGACCTAATTGTTTAGGGATTATACATTCTTATCATAATATGAATGCATCTTTTGCAGATAGTGAAATATTAAAAGGACATTTTTCTTTAATTTCTCAAAGCGGAGCAATATGTTCAGCAGCTTTAGATTTATCATTGCAACATAATATTGGTTTTTCCCATTTTATATCAGTTGGATCTATGTGTGATGTTCAATTTTATGAATTAATTGAATATTTGTTTTATGATGATAATACTAAATATATTTTATTATATGTTGAGTCTATTGGAGATATGAATAGATTTATGGAAACATGTAAAAGGATATGTTTATATAAGCCTATAATTGTGTTAAAAAGTGGTAAAACTGCAAAAGCAGCTGAAGCTGCTATTTCGCATACGGGCTCTATGGTTGGTAATTATGAAATATTTTATGCATCTATGAAAAAATTAGGAGTTTTAGTTGCTGAAAATTTTGAAGAATTATTTAATATATGTAAAATTTTAAATTTGACTAAATATCCAGAAACTAATGAAATATGTGTAGTTACAAATGCAGGGGGCCCAGGAGTATTGTTAGTAGACTGTATAGTAAAAAATGATGGATCATTAACTAATTTAAATAATAAATTAAAATCAAAATTAGATAAATTTTTACCAAATTCATGGAGTAAAGCTAATCCAATCGATATTCTTGGGGATGCATCCCCTGAATTATATAAAAAAACTATTGAAACGTTAGCTTTAGATGAACAATACAAAAATATAGTTGTTTTATTGTCACCTCAAAGTGTAACTGATCCTTTAAAAACTGCTCAAGAAATAATAAATCTTAAAAATCATTTATCATCAAAAAATAAATTAATATTGTGTAATTATTTAGGAGGTGCATCTTTAGAAAAATCTTCAAATATATTGAATAAAAATAATATTCCAACATTCGTTCACCCTGAGCATTCTGTACAAAATTTACTAAAATTATATCAAAATATTAAACATATACAAGGATTATATCAAGAAATACCCAACTTTTTAGCAACTGATGAAGAAAATTATTATATAAATAATCTAATACGAAAAAATTATAATTTTAATTCTGATAATACTGGAAAAAGTTTTGTTAAAAATATTCGAAAAGATAAAGCAGTGGAAATAATTAAAAAAGCATTTGAAAATAAAAATTATATATTAAATGAATATGATTCAAAACGAATTTTAGAGACATATGACATACCTGTTGTTAACACAAAAATATATAAAACATTGTTAGATGTAGAAAATGCTGATAATATAAATTACCCTTGTGCTATGAAAATATATTCAGATACAATTACACATAAAAAGGATATAGGGGGAGTTATATTAAATATTAATTCCAAAGAAGAATTAATAAATGCTTATAAAAAAATATATGAAAATGTACAAAAACATAAACAAGAAAAAGGATTTCAAGGTGTTACTATACAAAATATGATTGACATAAATGATGGAATAGAATTAATATTAGGATATTATTATGATAAATGTTTTGGTCCTGTACTTTTATTTGGATCAGGAGGTTCATATGTTGAAATATTTAAAGATGCAGTTTTGTTAATTCCCCCAGCTACATATTCATATACACATCATACAATTAAACAAACAAAAATATATAATGCATTATTGGGTAATTCATCAAGATTTAAGAAATGTGATATTTCTAAACTTATAACAACAATTATGAATTTCTCTGAATTAGTTTCAGATTTATTACCATATATTAATGAATCAGATATAAATCCTTTATTTGCATCTGGAAATAAAATGATTGCATTAGATGCGAGATTTACTTTAAGAAAATCTATAAATTTTGATTCAAAAAATGAATTATATGATAAAATTGGAAAAAAATATCCTATTGATCTTGTTATGATTCATAATGAAAATCCAAACTTAGACAATTTTTCTAATTATATTACTAGGCCTATACATGAATATGATTTTAAATTAATTCGTAAATTTATTAAAAATAATTTAGAAGAATTAAATAAAAATACCTTTTTCTTTGTAAATAAAGATCATGTAGTATCCGATATGTTTTCATATCAACTATGTAATTGCAATTATGAATTATATAATGTTATATTAAATATTAAAAATAATAATATTAATGGATTAGTAAAAATCGAAAAAAAAAATGATTTACATTGTTATATATATGCTAAAGATAAGTCTACCTTTTCTATTTTAATTGATCAAATTAATACAATTTCAAAAAAAAATCCAAATTCAAATAGTAGCTTTATATATATTAAAAAAAATTCAAATTATATAGATAACTTGAAAAATGCTGGATATTCTTTAAATCACGAACAAGATGATGTTGCATGTTATATAAAGACAATTTAATTCTTTGAAAAATTTTCAACAAAAATATAATTTTACTAGTTTTTATATTTATTTTTAATGTTTTTGAATTGTTTTTTTCATGGCTTGTTTAAATATAGTCAAAGTGCATTTACACATGTATGTAACCATTTTATTTTCGCTTTAAGTTTATTTTTATTTATACAAAAAAAAAAAAAGAGACAAATGAGCAAATAACGATAATACCATAACTTAATAGTGATATGTTTAGATTAACATTTTAGGGATTGATTTTCGTAAATTATATTAACTTGATTTTGCCCAAATTTTTTTTTGAGGAGGCTTATTTTGAATTTAACACTAACAATTAAATTGTCATAAATATAATCATTAGTGGAATAAAAATCATTTTTGTTAAGATATAAAAAAATTTTATTATTTTTATTATTTTTTAAATAAGATGTGCTAGCATATTTGACAATTTCAAGATCTTGAAAATTTAAATCTGAATAAGAAGATGGTAATAATGTTAAAGGTTCATAATTTAATAAATCTGAAAATATTTCTTTTAATTTTTCTTTTTTTTCAATTATATCTTTATTATATAAAAAACAATTATATAAAATTTTTATGTCATTCGTACTGGCACTTTTGTAGACATTTTCAAGTGCTGAAAATATTTTTATAATATTATTTTCATATTCTTTGGTTTTCATTTTATTTGATTTTTTTTTATTTATATCTAAAATAGTGTATGAATATAAAATTTTTACTAAATTTGATATATCATATAAATCTATATATTCATTTATACATATACCTATTAAATAGGCCAAAACATTGCTATTATTATCATAGTTTAATAATGTTAAAAGAAGTATATGAAAAGGTAAATAATTCAATATATAATTATTACAATGTTTTCTAATCGTATTTTCTGAACTAAAAAAATTGATATATATTTTCTCATATGCAGCATTCATTATTTTGTTGTCAAGATTTCCTACATAATTTTCGATATTTATTATGATCAATTCAGACAATTTTTGATGGCGAAATTTAGATGATAGCATTGCGAGTAAAATGTATGAAATATTATTTTGTGATATTAATTTTATGTTATCTATTTTTTTTTCAAATTGCGAATGTAAATATGTAGACTGATTTATATTTAACCTTTTATATGCACTAAAAAATTTTATAAAATCTTTTAAATTACAACATATATTATTACTTTCTAAATGTTTTATTTTTTTGTTAACTATTTCAATAAAAGTATTAATATTTTCACATTCATTTAATCTGCTTATTCCTTCAAAAATTGTAAAAAGGTCTTTCTGATAATATTCTGAATTCACAATTAATCTGTTCAGAATATTATTGGTAGTATAATTGTCAACATATAAGTAAGATATGTTTTTAACAATTGAAACAAGCTCATTTTTATATTCATTTATATTATCATTTAATTGAGATAGTAATGGTATTTTAACTACTGGATGATGCAAATTTAGTTGTTTATAAATATTTATCATATTTTTTGTTCTTATACATGATTTTAAACTAACTAAATCTTCTATTCTATTACATACAATTCCTAATAATGTTTCATCAGAATATTTTAATTTTACATAATTTTCCAATATTTTTATTAATTGTGGACAAAAAAAATCATCACTAAAATCGTATATGTGATCAGTAATGCATTTTATTAATTCAGTGTCACACCTTTTCTCTTTACACAATTCATCTAACAAATTGATTATTTCATCAGGTTTTTTATTTCCTATATTTAGTAAATTATCATATTGATTATATATATAATTTTGTTTGTTGTATGATCCAAAGTTTTTAAATTTTCCGAATTTTGATTTTCTTATTTTTATAAAATTTCCTACATTTTTCGAAAAAAACGCCATGGTCCTCAAAAAAGAGTAAGGCGAAGGTGAGGCCAAATAAAATATGCATTCATAGGGGGGGGCACATAAATACGTTAGTTTGTAAATTTTATAAATCTAAGAATATCTTAACTAAGCATAAAAAAATAATTATACAATATATATAACATATATAGATATTTTTTCGATTTACAAATTTGTATGTGCTAGCTTTTTCACATAAATAGCTATTTTTTTTTTTTTTTTTTTTCTCGTGTTATTCTTTATTTTTCAAAAATAAAAAAAGGCCTATGTCATTTTTGGAAATACACAAATTATGCTAATTATCATTTACTTTTTCATAATTACAAATAAATGGTGTAGCTTTAAAAAGTGGGTAATTTAAGGAAGTCTCAAATATTTATTGCATAGTGTTCTATATAGCTGTTTTTTTTTTTTTTTCATTTATAATATGACTGTGTAAAGTTTTTTTATGTCCTGTACATAATTATTTAAAAAAAATTCAAAACAAATAAAAATATATTACGATAAATGGAAAATATTTTTCTGTTTTTTGATCTTGGTTAGAATTGAATTTAAAGTTTAGAACTTTATAATATGCAAATTAACAGAAATATACAATTGGCAAAAAATGAAATACAGTAGGATGAAATATGAATGGTGAAAAATGTATACATACTCATGTATATGCTTAAAACAATATAATACATAATATATCTTAAGTAATTTTATACAAGAATGAATAAAACAGGGAAAAAAAAAAAAATATATAGTTATGAGGTATAACAGTGTAACATATATTTTCTTTTGAAAACAAAAAATATAAAACAAAAAATTGGCATATATAAGCATACACCTCGATACTTTTACTGTATATGGATTAATATACAAAATAGTAAAGTGTGTATAAATTAAACAAATGGGTGTAAATACAAACTTATAATTATAATTATAACACTAAAAAATGATAACAGTCTCATAAAATGTGCTACATTATTAGTAGTTAACGCCCTAAAAATGAGTATATGTGTGTTTGATACTAATTGATTATATGTCGAATTGTGGCTTAAAAAGTTACGAATAAAAATTTGAGTAAAACAATAATGAATATACAATTATATTAAGGCGTATATTAATTGGGTAAAATGACATTGCTATTTATATAAATAATATAATCAAACCATGTGCCCAAAGTAAATAATATACTCCCTTCAATATATAAATAACATGCGTAATTGTAAAACTGGGGATAAAAAAATAAAAAACTTGCAATGGTAAATAATACTGATCCTAATAAATTTACTATATATACAAATAAAACTTTCCAATCAATACTTTTTATTTGTCTATAATCTATTCCATATATAAAACACAAAGCTCCAATAAGAAAAGAACTACTTCCAAAAATAAATAACTTTACTGATAAACTATCATCTTTGAAACAGCAATATATTGACCCTATTGCAAATATTAAGCATCCCAATGTATAATTTATATATCCATAAAATTCCTTTTTATTATTTGCGCCAATTGTATATGCACCGATTATATTGCTATATAAGCACATTGATGATGCTATTGCAAAAATAATACATCCTGAAATATATAATAAATTAAAAATAAAAAATGTACTACCAATTATAAATAAAACCATACTAATAAAATTTGTATGATAACACAACGGACAATTAATGAAGTCCATCAAACATATTTCCCGTGAAACATTCAAATTGTCATTTTCTGTTTTCATATTTTCTTCATAGTATATTTGATTATATATATATAATATTTTTTTTCAATTTTTTTTATGAGTATTTCCTTTTGATTTTGAAATTCTTTTAATAATCTAACACTTTCTATATATGCTTACTCAATACAAATTTATAATACTATTACAATTTTCAAAATAAAATAATACCAATACAATTTCGTGTGTTATTTAAGCATTTGAATGTGTTTTTTGTTTAATTTATTTTACCTTTTAAATATATGATTTGCTGTTTTTGCTCTCATCTTATTTGGTGTATTGAATTACAATAATTTATTTTTATTTTTTGAAGCTCTATATATTTTGACTAAATACGCAATTATATTAATGCTGGCAAATGTTATTTAACATTGGTGTAATAATTAAAGCTTTATTCATTCTTTTATTTGTTTTTTTGGCAACAAATATTATTTTTGATTTGAAAACACTTTCTATATTAAATATAAAGAAATATAAATAAAAAAATATAAATAAAAAAAAATAAATTAAAAAAAAACATAACAAAAGTAGGTTTATTTTAAGGTGAAAATTGTGTAATTATTTATACTCTCTAAATATATTATATATACTATACACATGCTTATTGTGCTTAAGTTTTAACATAAGCTTTACATTAAATGCCATGTGTGTAAAAAAATAAAAATAGTGATTAAATTTAAAGCAAATATAGATAATTAAATAATAAGTCAACATAAATAAAACTATCACCAAACGTGCGCAGTGTTTTTTTAAAAAAAATATCATAATAATAAATAAAAAATAGTAAAATATGTATATAAAATAATAGTTTTAAGAGACAAATAATATATAAAGAAAAATATAAAGGAGTAATTATATTAACTATATTTTTGCAATTGTTTCTAATTCATGAAAATTATTTTACACCCCCTGAGATGAGATTAAAATTGCAGCACAATATTATTTTAGTATGTAGCCTATACTCCACATTTTTAAAATATTTTGAATAACAAAATTTACAATATATTAACAAATAATTTTTAATAACCATAATACACATATATTTATGTATATATAAATATATATTTATATAACATTAAATTATGATTATCATATGCGCAAATTGAACAGGGGAAATATAAACATCAATATACACAAATATGATTTCATAAAAAAAAACATATGGGTTTTTGTGGAATAACTATACTGAAGTTCCATAAATTTTATCTATTATTATTCTCAGAAAATATATATAAAAATATTTGTATAATTATGTTTGGTGTAAGTAAATATATGGTCATGTGCCAATATATAGGTTTTAAATATATATTATTATTATATATTTTAATAATTATATTGCTATAAATAGAAGCTCTTTGTTCTTATAATGTATTTGCTACATTTTTTTATGAACAAGATACATCAAATTGCTAGTATAAAAAACAAATAAAATATGCACATGCAATATATATTATGTGACCAGATTGACAAATATAACTTAAAAAAAAAGTGTTTCAAAAAATATATTCCCAGTCTAATAGTTGTAAAGCTGCCCCTAAGCTACTGATATATGTAGAATATTTAAAAAAGTATAATGTTTGCTCATTATGATACATAAACTTTATATAAGTTTTGAGTAATTCTATACACGTTGAATTTTCCAAAAAAAAACCTGAAAAAAATATATGTTTAACATTATATACATGGCTATGGATATACCCCATTTGTGTTGCATTATATATAGTCATAGATAATAAAGTTCTGCTCAAATCACATTCTATATTGCTATAATATTTTGTAGCATTTTTATTAGTATTGTTATTATGTAGAGGATCATCCATATTTTCGAGGTTTTTCTCTGATATAATATTTACTTTCTTGTTTTCAATATTATTATATTCCATTTGTACAGTTTTTCTATTTACATAATTTTCCTGCGCATACATATTTTTCATTTTTGAATTTTTTTTTTTTCTGACTTGTTCATAATATTTTTGAATTTTTTTTTTGTTTTTTAATAATTCACAATTAAGATCTTCATCGGACAACGAATAATAATTCTCTTTATAATTTTTCCTTATATATAACTCATGATCAGTTAAAGAGTTCCATTTTTCTCCTAATTGTTTTCTGGATTTTTTTTTAATATATTTTTTTATAGATGTTTCATCATCACTTAAATATTTTTGTTTGAAAAAATATTTGCATTTTGGGGTGTGATTATTTAAACATTTTTTATTAGCTATCCATTTTTCGTTATTATTGTAATTACTTTTTGTTAAGGTCGGAATAATATCAATATCATAATATGTATTCATCTCATCAGTGCTATACTCTTCACTAATATCATATTCGCTACTACTTGAAAATATATCCACCTCATTTTTTATCACATCACTAGTTTGTTTATTATGGTTGACAAATATGTCTTTTATATTATCAATATTTATAACTCCCCCAAAACATGATGCAGTTAGGTCGCTACTTAGACCGGCGTTACAATAAGAAGTACCGTAAATATCACCAACAGACATATCAAAGGTTTTATTTGTTCCTTTTTTAGCTATTTTAAATAATTTTTCCATGGAACACAATTTTCCAGTTATCAATAAAAAAAGAGATATAACTGATTTATACCCAATAAAACAATTACCGATTTGATAAATTTCATTTTTTTCATTAACAAGATGATAACTAATAGCTCGTTTCATGGTAACTATAATATATGGATATGCACACTTAATAGAGTCATTATTTTCAATATATGTTTTCTTTAAGTCCAATTGTTTGTTTTCTTCATTATTTCCTGTCTGTTCATATTTTTTTTCGAAATCACTTTTTTCCATTACAAAATGATATAAACTTTGTGGATATATATTTTTTAAAAACGTTATACAATTATTTATGCATGTTATTTCTTTGTGGAAATATATATTTTTCATAATTCCTCTCATTTTAATTAATTTTTTCATTATATAGTTGCTTCTTTTCCCTGTTAAATTTATTTGTGTCTTGTTAATTGCTCGTTCTGAATATTTTAATATAGCTTCATCAATATGTTTCACCTTAACAGTTAAGAAATAAAATGTTGCTATTTCTTCACCAACTTCATCCTCATTAATATTTAATTTTTTTTTGAGAAAATTATTATATATATGAAATTTTTCATCAATATTTTCACTATTACCATTAAAATGTTGGGTTAATTCGTTTAATGAAAATTCAGCATCCTTATTTTTCCTAAAATTTTTATTTAAGATCATTAATTGAACATTATTTTTTATTATATGTTGTATATTTAAAATATATTCTAATATGTCTTTTTTTTTGGTCATATAATTTTCACTTGGTAAGTTACTATCTGTTTCTTTTCCACTCTCACAAATTGGAGAAATGTAATTACAGTTTTGATTTATTTTATAATTATTATTATAACAAACAGGAAAACAATTATATATATTTCCTACTATGTTATTGTTTAGTTTATTTGAACACTTACTTTTTATTTTTTCATTAAGCACAACAATAATTATATGAACTCTATTAAAGGAGCATTCTACTCCTATTATATTCCCCATTCTAATATTCCATAGAAATATATTTTAACTAATTCAATATTATATCACAAGAATGGAATTTTATTTTACAAAATAATAAAGATATGCAATAGGTATATTATTATAACATCTTATTTTATAATCAATATTTTTATAATTACATAAAATGTGTATTTAAAGTTTGATTATGCTATAAATACGGGAATTATGAATGGAAATATGCATGGATATTTATATATATATGCATGCATTTTTTGTTTTTATTATCTTTATACACATGGAAATCACATAGAAATACTTTTATAGGGCTCACAAACGATCTTTTCAATATAAATTTGTTTAACACGCAAAGCTTTCGACAAAATATTTATAAACAAAAAAAAATAAATCAATAAAACTTATAAATCTTTAAACTTTTGTAATTTCCCCCCACAATTTGATTACCTCTTTACGTGTAAAAATATGGAGAGTAATTAATAAGTATAATGAAAATGGCGAGCTTATGAGGGGGAAACAAAAATGAAAAAACAAAATAAAAACACTTTATCATTTGATATTACAAATAATGTTAATTCATTATTATTATTTTTTTATAAAATATAAAGGGCAAAATAAGAAAAGAGAAGCAACGAATAATAAAACTAGCTTTGTATATATTTTTTGGTAAAAAATAAGTACTTATAACATTAACTGCATATATATAATTTGCTTATATTTTTGTAACATATATTTTTAAAATAAACAAATCACGGGATAAACAAAATAGTTTTTTTTATTTATAACTTTCTATATGTTAATTATTAAATCCTAAAATTAGAAAGCATGGTTTTTAAAGTTTTTATATTTGTCTTTCCCCATATATATGGTTATAATAATAATAATATGAAAATTAAATTACTTATTATGCATTACCACTTAACTACATAATATATTTTAACAAATACTGAGTTGTTATAAATTATATTATTCATATTTTTGGTATTTCTTCTTTCTATACCTTTTTAAATTTAACAATAATACTCCTTACAACAGTTAAAAATATAAATGCGTAAAATCTGATATTAAATTATTCATATATAAATCAATGCACATATGCACATAGTGTAAATTAATATTATATTTGGAACATAATACTCTCTTTTTTTTTTTTTTATTAGCTAGCTATTACGCAAAATAGCTAGAAAAAAAATATTATAATATTATTAGGTGCATTATTTTTATAATATTTGAAACCACCAAAAATACTTCAAAAATAGCAGTGCACTTTTCCATATAATATATTTCAACATATAATATTAGGAAATAATTATTTTATCTATGTTAATGCGCGTTGTATGTATATAACATATATATTAAATGGTGTATTCCTATTTTTTGTTTTTATAGTGTGTGATATATATGTACAATGAATTTATATATAATACATAGACATGCATGTGCATGCCGAATATATAAAATGTTATTTTTATTAAATATTATATTTATAAAAAAGCATAATTATTCTATCAAACATCGCTTTAAAAATTATTATTATTTAAATGACATATATATATATATGCATTCTACATGTATAACAATTTAGCGTTATATAGTTTTGATTTTAACAAAAAGGAAAATTAATATAATTTCAGGATAAACATACTTTTATATTTACCAATTTTTTCTATTATAAATTTTTATTTTTGAAAATATTTTAAACGTCAAATATAATTAAAAAATGCTAATTGTGAACAAATTAAGGATTAATTGTTTTAATTTGTTTTAAATTAAATATATATTCATATTGTATGTTTATATAACTTTCTTTATCTTTGGTTGTATAATGTTACAAGTTTTATAGACATATAAAGTGTGTATAGTTATGGATTGCATAAAAAATTATATTTTTTTTTTTTGATTTTTAAATACACAATAAACTAAAAAATGGAAAGTGTAGACACACAGGTAAAACGAATGAGTGAAACATTGACTTTATATAACATGGAAATAGATAATATCTGCATGTTTATAGATACAATATATATCGTTCTGAGTTAGATGTAAATAAATTTATAGTTATATAAATCATATTTTTACTTTTATTTTTTTATAGGTGCAAATGAATCCAACCCTTCAAAGATGTGCAGAAATAGACAAAATGCATAATTTATATAATACTCATTTAATAGAGCAAAGAGAAAGAATTGAAAATTTAAAAAAAAAATTAAATCTTTATAATAAAAATATAGAAGAACATGAAGGTGTTTTCAAGAATATTATAAAATACACAGATGGGGTTCTAAACAACATCGCGTAATATTATTAAATACCATATATTGTATTTTATTTTGTATGTTTATTCATTTTAAATATTCAAATAATTAAATTCACTTTTTTTTTAAATATATATATTTTTTTAGACGATTTTTAGGAAATATTAATTATTCGAAAAACTTTAGTATGATAACGGGGTGTGCAAAATACTATCTTATAGATGATAAGGTTATAGATCTTTATTTTTTACAATAACATAAAAATGCTTTCCTATTATATATATATTTTTTTTTTTTTTTTCGTGGCTTTATAATTCTACATATTTTTAACTACCCCATTTTATAGGAGCTTAATTTAATTGGGAATTTCAACACAACTAATCATGAATGTAAAAGATGCAAATGTTTAAAAATTCAATCCCAAAAATCGATTAGTAATAAATGTCAAAATACAATTGTATATAATAAAACTAGCTTTTATGTTGAAGATAATAAAAAAAAAAAAAAAAAAAAACACACAAAAAAAAGCACAAAAAAAAAAAACCTTTACAAAAATCAAAATGTATATAATCTTAATAATCCATATGACACTGTTGAAGTTAAAGAGTTATATGATATTTATCGAAAACAAAGTTTATTATCAATTGACAATTATTATATGAATTAGGATTTAATAATGATATTGTAAAAGTATAAAATGAAATAAAGAAAATTCATGGATTTGTTTATCTCGTTATTTTCTACTTTTATATTATATATCCACATGTGTATACTTTAAAAATTTTACACTTTCTGAATGAGTTACAAAATAAATGACAGAATATGTTTAGAGTTTCCTTTTATCAATGCTAAATAAATTACCAAAGATATCATAACATATTTATTTTGTAAATATAACATATATGCATGCAATATTCATTTTCACTTGCTTAAGTTGCTTCAAAATATGTTTTGCTTTTTTTTCTAAGTTTTAATTTTTAAATTTTTAATTTCATCAATTGATTTATCGTTTTTCGTTGCCTTTTGATGTTCTAACACATAATGCACTTTTTTACAATAACATAAAACTAGGTATTATTTTGTATGTTATAGAATTGTCGTTTTAAAGAATTTTTAATCATATATACATAGTTAACATATTTTTATATTAATATGTGAATATATAAAGCATTACATGCCGAATTATATAAAACTTGGAAATATATTAAATAGGAACAAATAGGAACAAAACTAAGTGCGCATACTTTAGTATGTGAATATTATAAGAGTATATATATATTTATGTATTATATTTGGTAATTTTATTTTCGAATTTTCTTAGCATTTTTTAAATTGCATATAAATTTAATAATTTTCGAATTTTATATTCTCATTAAAATTATATGTATAATAAAAAAAATAATTTTTTACATATTTATTTTTCATTTCCTATCTTTTTTCATCGCTTCTGCATTTTTACAAATAATGTCACTATATCATTTTAATATATACATACATTATTTATATGTTTTTTTTTTTTTAAAGGCAATTATGTGTAATAAGCTTATATATATATAATGCATTTGTGTATATAAAGTTATTATTATTTTTTTTGTTGTTTTGAATATTAAGATCCGAATTTATTATGTATTCATCAAGTGTGTAAACATAGATATAATAGAAGCGAATGTTTATATATGTATATTATATATAAAATAAAAACAACTTTAACATTTTGAAATAAAAAATAATTTTTGTTAAAATTATAACTTATTTTAAAATGTTCGTCGATAATGTATATTAGAATGGCGCTCCATTTTTTTTTTATTTTATGATTTATAATATCCACTAAATATATGTATGTGCTACATATCAAAGGGGAATGAATGCTAATTCATGATTTTCAAGTTTAAAGAAAATATCATATCATATACATTTCATGAGTTTTACTTAGCTTATTTTTTTTATCATAAATAATTGTCCAAAAAAATAAACACAAAAAATTATAAAATGATAAATATAATAAAATAAATAATCTAGAGACAATTAAGAACATTTGTTTCATTTTTTTTTTCATCTTATATATAATCTTAAAAGGTTATGCAAATTATGTTTATGGTTATAAAAGAGCTTTCTTATAAATACATTTTATCCTTTTAAAAATATGATATATTTAGTTTAGCACATTTTTAATGTGCCAACATAAACTAATATATGTGTATGCATATATTAACTAAAGGGCTGTGTGTTTTTTTTTTTTTTTGTTTTCTTTTTATTCATAGTAAATCATATTTTCATATACTATTTTGCAATGTTTAGTAAGAACTCTGTATATATTTCGATAATATTTATAGTTTATTTGCATTTTTTTTAATATACATAAAATAGCTCATTTTAATTAATATCTTTATATATATGATCTTTATTTTTGTACATAACTATATGTGCAAATAAGAAAAATAAATAAATATACATTGTGTATATATAATGTTGATACGTATTACTAAATAATAAATAGCACATAAATAAGCTCTTATATATATAGTTGGTCTTTTGTGCTACTTTTGTAAAATAAAAAAAAAATAAAATAAACAAATTATGTATGTATTTTTGTTATGCCACTCATATAATAATTGATATATTTATACTAGAAAAAAAAAATATCATAAAAGCAAAACTATAACATTTTATCTTTTTTTTTTACACATATATAATATATATATGCATAATTTTTTTAAAACTCTTTTATAGCTTAAATTTTGAAATAAAATATTATGTTACTATTTAAATGCCATTGTTAAGTTAGTTAAAATATATATATTTATTTATATCATTACTTGATTTATATTTATATTTCATTTATTCTTAATAATTTTGCGTTTATTGTATTTCATTTTTTTTTTTGTACAAAGAGTGGGCTATATTAAACAGTATTTTATATCTGGAATTGTGTCCAAAATAATTTTCATTTATGTTTCTGTTAATTAGTCTGTCTATTAACATAGTATTTCTTGTTTTTTTTCATTTATATTAAATTTGGTATTGAAATTTTATATATTACCTAATTAATGTTTTTTTTTAATAAGAATATATATAGTGATTAATATTATGAATATATATTTGTCTCGGATTGTTTGGAATAAATATGTGTATCTCTTTTTTCAATCTTGAAAACATTTATTACTTAAATTGTTAAAGTTATATTTATGATATAAAGAATAAAATACATTTATGAACTGCTACTATTTTAAAAAAAAAAAAAAATTGGGGCAAGTTATATATATTACATAATTGTAATATTTTTCAAGGATGAAAATACATTTTGCAATATATATTTTTTTTTTTTTTTTAATTTTGTGAGACATTTAAAAATTTTAGAACAGAGAAAAGGGAAAATAAATAAACCTCGTTTAACTGTGTGTGTTAGTTTATTTTTATTTTTGTTTTTCATTTATGTCTCTCTACTTTTAGATAAGCGCACACAAACACAGGCATAATTTTTGATAGAATATGTAATAAAACATTTCTAATTTATAAATTTTGAAAATAAAACTATTGTAAAACAAGACCATATGCATATTAACTTGTAAAATAGCCAATTAAACAAAGTATAGGAAAAAATAATAAGAGAGTTTGTAAAATTTAAAAAGACACATACAAATGCACATGCAATATATGCACACCATTATATAAGAAATAGTAAAAGATTTAGAATTACAAATAAATGCTCCAAAAAATATCAAAATAATGTATACGAACAAATTAATAGATGCTTATTCGATTTATTAATATTAAGAAATTTTTTTAAAATTTAAAGTTCTATATAACAAAGCAGAAAAATAGTAATGCCAAAGAAATATTTCAAATTTTTTATATATTTAAAAAAATAAATAAAATTATTAAAATAATATTCACGTGTCTGCATACTTATATAGATATTCAAATAAAAAATATATTCTAATCATATATTCGCTAGTTTTTTTTTTCACAAAATGAATGATAACATAAAACGTTTACCTTCATCCTCTGAGGGGGATCAATTAAAAAAAACAGATTCAGGAAAAATATTTGATGATGGAATTAAAAGAACTCCATCTGGAAAACCAATACAAACTATGTATGTCTTAAATAGAAAAGGTGAAGAAGAAGATGTATCATTTGATCAAATATTAAAAAGGATACAAAGGTTGTCTTATGGGCTTCATGAATTAGTTGACCCCGCTCGAGTAACGCAAGGAGTTATAAATGGAATGTATAGTGGAATAAAAACATGTGAATTAGATGAATTAGCTGCACAAACATGTGCATATATGGCTACTACACATCCAGACTTTTCTATTTTAGCGGCTCGAATAACAACTGATAATTTACATAAAAGCACAAATGATGATATTGGAAAAGTTGCTGAAGCCTTATATACTTATAAAGATATTAGAGGTAGATCGGCTAGTCTTATAAGTAAAGAAGTATATGATTTTATTATGGAACATAAAGATCGTTTAAATAAAGAAATAGATTATACAAGGGATTTTAATTATGATTATTTTGGATTTAAAACTTTAGAACGATCATATTTATTACGAATTAATAATAAAATTATTGAACGTCCTCAACATTTATTAATGAGAGTGTCAATTGGAATTCATATAGATGATCTTGAAAAAGCTTTAGAAACATATCATTTAATGTCTCAAAAATATTTCACACATGCTACACCCACATTATTTAATTCAGGAACCCCACGACCGCAAATGTCATCTTGTTTTCTATTATCTATGAAATCAGATTCTATTGAAGGTATATTTGAAACATTAAAACAATGTGCTTTGATTAGTAAAACAGCAGGCGGCATAGGAGTTGCTGTACAAGATATAAGAGGTCAGAATTCTTATATTAGAGGAACTAATGGTATATCAAATGGTTTAGTTCCAATGTTAAGGGTTTTTAATGATACGGCAAGGTATGTAGATCAAGGTGGAGGGAAAAGAAAAGGATCTTTTGCAGTATATATAGAGCCATGGCATTCAGATATTTTTGAATTTTTAGATTTAAGAAAAAATCATGGTAAAGAAGAATTAAGAGCTCGAGATTTATTTTATGCTATTTGGGTACCTGATTTATTTATGAAAAGAGTAAAAGAAAATAAAAACTGGACTTTAATGTGTCCTAATGAATGTCCAGGTTTAAGTGAATCTTGGGGAGACGAATTTGAAAAGTTATATACAAAATATGAAGAAGAAAATTTAGGAAAAAAAACAGTCCTTGCACAAGATTTATGGTTTGCTATATTACAAAGTCAAATTGAAACTGGTGTACCATATATGTTATATAAAGATGCATGCAATTCTAAATCTAATCAAAAAAATTTAGGAACAATTAAATGTAGTAACTTATGTTGTGAAATAATTGAATACACCTCACCTGATGAAGTAGCTGTTTGTAATTTGGCTTCAATTGCATTATGTAAATTTGTTGATAGAGAAAAAAAAGAATTTAATTTTAAAAAATTATATGATATTACTAAAATTATTACTAGAAATTTAGATAAAATTATTGAAAGAAATTATTACCCAATTAAAGAAGCTGAAAAATCAAATAAAAGGCATCGACCTATTGGAATAGGAGTACAAGGATTAGCAGATACATTTATGCTTTTAAGATATCCATATGAATCTGACGAAGCTAAAGAATTAAATAAAAGAATATTTGAGACAATGTATTATGCGGCTTTAGAAATGTCTGTTGAATTAGCACAAGTACATGGTCCATATGAATCATATAAGGGTAGTCCAGCAAGCCAAGGAATATTACAATTTGATATGTGGAATGCAAAAGTAGATAATAAATATTGGGATTGGGATTTATTAAAAAAAAAAATAAGCATACATGGATTAAGAAATTCACTTCTTTTAGCACCTATGCCAACAGCTTCAACTTCACAAATTTTGGGAAATAATGAATCTTTTGAACCATATACAAGTAACATTTACTATAGACGTGTATTAAGTGGTGAATTCTTTGTTGTAAATCCTCATTTGTTAAAAGATCTTTTTGATAGAGGTTTGTGGGATGAAGATATGAAACAACAATTAATTGCTCACAATGGAAGTGTCCAATATATTAGCGAAATACCTAACGACTTGAAAGAATTGTATAAAACTGTTTGGGAAATCAAGCAAAAGAATATTATTGACATGGCCGCTGACCGGGGTGTCTTCATTGATCAGGTATGCTGAATAGTATTGCGCAAAAAAAAAGTATAAAAAAAAGTAAAAAAAAGTAAAAAAAAATAAATTGAAGCGGTAAGCTGTATAAATACAGCTCGTTTTCCTCTTCTTATTCTGTATGCATGTGCATGTATTACTGTGTATGATCCCATATAACAACCTGCACACATATTACTCTTTTTACATTCGATTTTTATTTTTTTCCTTTTCAGTCTCAGTCACTAAACATCTATATACAAAAGCCTACATTCGCAAAATTATCCAGTATGCATTTTTATGGTTGGGAAAAGGGTCTAAAAACCGGAGCATACTACTTAAGAACTCAAGCAGCAACAGACGCTATTAAATTTACAGTTGACACACAAGTAGCAAAAAATGCAGAAAAATTGAAAAATGCAGAAGGTGCAACTATTACTAGAGAAGTTTCAAGAGAGACAATTTCAACTGAATCGACTGTTACACAAAATGCATGTCCTTTACGTCGTAATAATGACGAACCATGTTTAATGTGCTCAGGTTAAGTTATTCTTATACAAATATACACACACACACATATATATATATATATATATATATATATACAGATAAACGTGAATGAGGAGCAAACTGCATGAATGGTCGCCCTTATAATAGCTATATTTTTTATTTTTGCAAAAAAAAAAAATACATAAAAAAATATGAATAAAATAGCTATTATAAAATGAATAGCAGCAGTATTTGCATGTACATACATATAAAATATGTATGCGATAATTAAAAAAATACACTAAATAAATCAACACACATTTGGTTGTTTATGTTTCTTTTTTTTTTTTTTTTTCTTAACATATATGTATGCAAGTATATATCATTCGGGCTTATTTATTTACATACTACTATAAACCATATTTTTTGGCAAATTTTTAAATTTGTTAAATAATGAACACAAAGTAATATTAAAAGTTTTTTTTTTAAATATTATCCATTAATTATTGCATTACTCGATATGTTATTTATGCATATTCGTATAATCATCAAGTTGTGGAAAAACATGAAAGTATAAAGTTATAAACATTTTTTTTTATTAAAAAATGGCACTAAAAATTATTTTCGAGTATTATATTTTCCCATGTTGGACTGTCCACAGTTGGGGCAAATGAAGTTCTGTAATGTAGCAAAAAAAGTGGAATAAAATTTATGAAATAATGAAATGTTTGAAAAAAAAATGTACAGCTATATACATATTTGGCTTATATTAATTTTTCGATATAATAATATTACGTCTTTTAAGAATTTTTGTTCTCGTCCTTTCGCTGGATATATTAATAAATTGCATTTCACACATCGATATTTGGATAATTCATTTTCATCATTGTCTAAATTCTTTGTAGCATTCTCATTATTTTTTTTATTTTTTGTTTTGTAAAAAAGACCTGTTAAAGAAACAAATAATATGACCAGTAAATGGGAATACATAATATATATAGTTTTATATGCACCTGATTATACATTCATACCTAATAGGGAACTAAAGGCAAAGACTGCAATGGCAATACCATATGTATTAATATTATTAACTACTTGCTTAAAAAAACCTTTTCGAATATCTGTTATACAAGATTGGGTTTTTTGTATATATGTTTGACCCTTATTATTATTAGCATAAACTGATTTATTATTGGGGAAACTGTTAGTTCTTTTACTCCTAAAAATATTACTATTTATATAGTAATTATTTCTTCGAATTTTAATTGACGATACCATAAAAAATGTTATACAGTAAATATATATTAATATGACGAGCTTCATTTTGTCTTCGCAATTTTACTAGCTTAGTGAAAATGTTAAAGACCACACTATTTTGTCAACAAAAAAATGAGAAAAAGAGAAAAAGAGAATGAACCAAAATTGTCACATAACATTTACATAGTTTATATAATTAATATATGTGTGTATGTCCATATGCTCGTTGGTATGCTTATTTACTATATTGTATATAATTGCATTTTTCACTCTTTATATTGCTTGTTAATAAAAAAAACGTATTTTAGCCTTAATTGTTCATAATAAAATATAATTATATAAAATAAATTACAATAATATTTATTTTAACTCATAAGCACACACAATTTATTTTCTCACTTGTATATATTTTATCATGGGTTTATATTATTAAATATGCAATGTATCCTATTTAAGGAGCAAAGTTTGTTTCAATAAAAAATACATTTTTAATAATTCGAGAAATTTGAAATGTTTAATAAGCTTTTGTTTAATTTATCCAAGTTTTGTATTTTTATTTTTATAAGAAATGTTTTACCTTAAAACTATCAAAGCAATGAATATATAATTATAAAGTTATTGGTAATAAGCATAACCAGAATAGTAATGAAAATGTCGAACTGTGAATTATTCTATACTTTATCTAAATGATAATGATGAGTAAGTGTATAGCAAACAAATTAGGAAAAAGTGCGTTATAGTTGTAGCAAAGTTTTTAAAACAAAGCAAAAGAAACAATAAAAAAAATGATAATATAAAAAAATGATAGTATAAAAAAATGATAGTATAAAAAAATGATAATATAAAAATAAAATGTAATACACAAAAATAATAGTTGATATCTAATTTATCGCCACTAATATATATAACAATAATTTTAATTTTTTTTAAAAAGAATAACACATAAATGAGTCTATAAGAATTTAAGTGTTGTATATATGCACATTTTCCTTGTATACACGCACGCTTACTTAATCCAGTATATTATTAGTATAACTCTTTATATCTAAAAAAATAAAATAATAAAATAATGAAAGCCTGAATATTAGGAAATGATAAATTTTTTAATTTTTATTTTGAAAGAATTATTTTCTATCTTGTAAATATATGAAAGTTTGTTACATTAAAAAAGACAAAAAAATATAGGTATGAATAAAACAAAAAGCTTTAATAAAACAAATAATATGAAAAAAATAAATATTATATATAAACCGATAAAAATAATTAACAATTCCAAAAATGCACACATATATAAACCCTACGTTACATTCTTCATGAATATAAATAAAAAAATTATAAACAAGCTTAAAACAATTAAACTCGATAATTCATGTAAGAATGTAAAAATAAACATGCGCTCATCATTTCACATATCATTTCGAATTTTTTCTATAGTGTGCCTTTATTTGTGATTGTATTTTTTTTTTTTTTTTTCATTAATTTTGGGAAAAAAAAATCATTTTTAGTATTCCCCCAAATTCATCGTTTTCGAAAAATTATCATTACCTAAACCATGAAACTTATAAAAATCATCTTTGTTTAAAATTTTAGACCATATTAATAAATCCCCTCTCATTAATCCTCTTCTGACTATTTGTGATAAGTCAAATCCATTTTGCTTAACAAAATATAAACTATCTGTATTTAAGTTATTAGTAAATACTTTTAATTCTTGATAATTATGTTCATGTGCAAAATTTTCTAATTGTGTTAATAATCTACTCCCTATTCTCATTCTTCTATTATCTTTTTTTACTACCATCCGAACTAATTGAGCAATAGAATTATCTCCTTTATATGGTATTATACCAACACATCCAATTATTTTTCTATTTACAAATTTATAATTAATATCTTCATCATCATTTAATTTACCATCAAATATATTTCTTCGAAGATCATTTAATCGAAGAGGTACTGTTTTTTTATTATCAATATTTTTTCTATTAGTTATATCGGATGGTTCACATACTAATTTCGATTTTTCATTATTTTGTTCATCTGAATTTAAATTATCTTTAATGTTGTTAATATTATTATTTGTATTTTCATTATCATTTTTTGTTGTGGTACTATTATTCTGAACACGCTCAGAATTTTTACAATTTTTTCGATTTTCATCATTTTTTACACCATTTTGAATAGATGCGGGATTATTTATGTTATTATAATAAATATCACTGTAAACATTGGTGATCGATTTTTCACAATGAGATGATGTGGCCATATCTTTTAATTTTTTATTATCATCTTTGGAATTTATATTTTCATTTTGTGAATTTACTTTATTATCCAGTTCGCAACTATTTGAACTATTATCTTTTTGAACACTTTTATTATTTGTATTATTACTATTGTTTGGTGTCTCATTTAATCCACAAAAACCTGTAATATATTCTGATGTGTTTTTTTTTTCAAATAAATCGCCTTTTCCATTTTCATTATCTTCACACGAATTTTTCATTTCGAGATTATTTTTTTCATTAGATAGTAATTTTTCTTGCTCCTCTTGTTCTAGTATAATTTTTTCCCTTTCATGAATATCACTACATGTTGTTCTACTTGCTGACCCGAAATTATTATCAAATACTTCAGCTACCCAAAAATTGCATCCTTCTACTCCTATATAACTTTTATAAAGATTTTCCAAATCGGGGCAATCTTTTCTTATATGATTTAAAAATTCAAACTTTGCTCTTATATATAAATATATTAAAAATATTATAAGAAAATAAAATATTTTTTTCAAATCCAGGAAAAAAATATAATTTATAATAATAATAACTAATAAATCATAAATGTGTTGTATAGACCAATATATAACTGCTGGTAAGGTTAAGGAGTTAAAATGATCATATAACAATTGCCTCACTTCATCAATGTCTTTTTCCTCTAATTGTCTTATCGATATTACTGGTTCAGAAAATTTTGTTTTATGTTTATCTGTTCATAAATAAAATAAAATAAAAATGTGAAAAATGATCAAATTAAACATGAACAAGTCAGGCAAAATAATATAAATGTCTTATTTGGTCATAAAATGTGAAACATAAGATTACATTCTCACCATAAATGAATAATAATTTTAAGTGATCATATATAGGAGTGAACATATACAGAAATACAATTATATGTTATAAAAGTTTTTAATTTTATATTTTACTTATTAAAACATGGGATATAGAACTTGCATTTTGCTTCTGCTTAAATAAATTCATTGTTGATTGTCTCTTTTATTTTTTCAAATGTTAATATATTTTATATTGTGTGTTTTCCTTTTTTATTTGTTTTGTTTTCCCCCCACCTTCCACTATTTCAATTTCTTGATTATAAACTGATACTTTTATCTTAAATATAATAAAATACTTGATAATGTTAAAATAAAAAAAAAAATAATTTGCACTAAAGCAAAAGATCAAATAAAAAGCTTGATATAAAAAATGATCACTTGATGGTATTCGCGCTACATTATTATAATTTTTATGGATATTAAATATTTGAATAAATTATTTTTCCCGATTTTTAAGTATTTAAAATAAAATGTTATTAATAGTATTTTTAATCTTTCGTATAAATTTTCCTTTACGTTCTTTTTACTTTAATTATACTTTTTAAAATAAAATAAATTGGTATAAAATATTCGTACTGTATATTTGCATATAAATAATAAATCCATAAAATAAATATTAAGCGTTTGTAAAAAAATGGATATAAATTGGATTTAAATTGTATATAATTGCATACATGCATGATACATATATTATCATACAATAAAATTAATTAATCATTTTAAGCAAATTTAAGAACAAAATTTGGAAATTTTTATATTAAAAAAATATATATAAAAATTCATAATTATTCTCTTTTGTAAATGTTTTTTTGATCAAAAAAATTTTCATTATGAAGGGAATCTCTTTATTTTTTTTTATTGCTCACTCTTATTCATTAAAGCGTAGTAGTAAATGATATTTTGAAAAGAATACAATGCTACCATAAATCAGTGATATATATATATATATATATATATATTTTCTAATTGGAATGCGAGCTTATTCGATTTGTTTTTATCGACTGTGATATTATTGGCGATTTACACATTTTCAAGTATTAAACTAATAAACATATAAAATGTAGAACTAAAAAAGCAAAATAAAATATGTGCATGTTCATATAAAACAATACTTGGAAATGTTACACGGGCTAAATAGAAATACATAGATAAAACAGTTAAATAATTTCATTGGAATTGCGAAAAATCAAACAACCAAATAAACCTATATTTATATTGTTTAAATTTACATTGAAAAAATAATAGAAATATGTTACTGTATTGTATTTATTAAAGTGTGTGCAAATTTTCAAAAAACATAAATTCTTTTAATGTAATAACAGCGCAAATTAAAAATATAATTAACCAGAGTTATTTTATTCAAATATATATATATATGTAAAATACATTGAATAACTTTTTATAGAAAAATCATTACATAACTTTATTTTCAATTAACTTTTAACTTGCTCATATATACCTATTCTGGTCATAATTTTTTTTCCCAATTAATATATTTTTAATTGAGATATAATATTTGGTGAGTTCGTAGTAAAACACTCCACAATACGCTTACACTTTTTTTTTGTTTTCTTTTTTTTTTAAAATGGAAAAATACAAAAAAATACTAGAAAGGATATTGGTTAATAAAAATATCCCATGTAAAAGATACGAATTTGGTTCATACGAAATTGACAAAAGAGAGATATTTATAACGACTAGCCATTCATATGGATTTGTTAATAACAAGCCATTATTGCCTGGTCATATTTTATTAACAACTCAGAAAAAAAAAAAAAAATATAATGATTTAGATATAGATGAAATAATAGACATACATTTATTATCTAATTTTATGTGTTATGTCATGGGACAATTATTCAATACAGATAATTTTTCTATAGCTATACAAGATGGAGAATATGCTGGTCAAACTGTTGATCAAGTACATATACATATAATACCACGAACTAAAATGGATTATAAAAATAATGATAATATATATAAAGACTTAAATAAAATCGATTGGGGATATGGAAGAAATATAATATGTAATTCCTGCAATTCTTCAATTCATGTAAATTTACAAAACATACACGATGATAATTTTAAATTGGAAGAATTCAAGTAAAAAAAAATAACTATATTCAGTTAATATTAATATGATTGTGCATATATTTTTTTCTTTAAAATATAATCTCTCTTTGTTTTTTGACACCTCTATCTAATGATTTGAAAATTTTAGTGTATTTTTTCATATAAGCTATATATATATATATATTTTTTTTTTTTTTTTAGCTGTTCTATAAGATCAATAGAAGAAATGGAAAAGGAAGCCACTATGATTAAGTCTTTCATAGACAATATTATACTCTAAAATGATTTCGATATTTTTTTAATATAAATTATGCATTTTGTTTATTATTTTTTGTGTGCTATGCATATTTCTATGTTAACCTACCATTAAACGCTAATGTGTAATTAAGAGGCTAAAGGCATTTTTTTTTCATGAATGCATTATAACTTTAAGATTTTGTTTTTTTAAAGTTGGCATTTTAGTGCGCTATGCCAAATATTGCACAAGAAAAGGCATTCTGTTTCTCAATTATTTTATTTTATTTCATTTCATCTTATCTTATTTATATTTTTGGAAAATATACAAAATAATTACAAGTACAAAATATATGTTTCAAATAAAAAAAATCAGCATAAATATACAGATTTATGTGCATAAAAAATGTAGTGAAATAACGGGTTTCAGGAATAGTATAAATATTGTAAAAAGTATGCATATAGTTCTCGATCGGGATATTGTTTCCATTCTGATTCAATAATTTATTTTTCTAATTTTGTTTATTTTGATATTTTTCATATTCTAATATATTGTTTTCCATTCATAATGGTTCATTAACTTTCATTCGTGGCTAATTATATCCAAATTATATTTTCTACAAATTATTTCACAACGACATATAACTATATATTATGACTTAACGATGATTAGTGTATAAAATGAATATTATTTAAATTTGTTTTAAATATAAAATTTTGTACAAACAATTATAATATTATGATTTAGATAAAATGCGTTTATTTTGGATTTTTATAATAAATTTTATATATTTTTGTGTATGCAAAAAAAAAAAATATATAACTCCATCAAATTTCATTATAGCTCAAACTAATAACATACGACTTAAGAATAAACTAAGATATTATAATAATGAATATTCAAAACAAAATATTAGTATACCATCTTTGTTGTTATCAAAAAGAATAATATTTTTGTCATCTCCCATATATCCCCATATATCAGAACAAATAATATCTCAGCTATTATACTTAGAATATGAATCAAAAAGAAAGCCAATTCATTTGTATATTAACAGTACAGGTGATTTAGAAAATAATAAAATTGTTAACTTAAATGGAATTACAGATGTAATATCAATAATTGATGTAATTAATTATATATCATCAGATGTGTACACATATTGCTTAGGTAAGGCATATGGCATTGCATGTATATTAGCTAGTAGCGGGAAAAAAGGATATCGATTTTCTTTAAAAAATTCATCTTTTTGTTTAAAACAATCTTATTCTATTATACCTTTTAATCAAGCAACAAATATTGAAATTCAAAATAAAGAAATAATGAACACTAAAAAAAAAGTTATAGATATAATTGCAAAAAATACAGAAAAAGATAATAATATTATTTCAGAAATATTAGATAGAGATAGATATTTCAATGCAAATGAAGCTTCTGATTTTAATTTAATAGATCATATTTTGGAAAAACAATAAATTATTATTCCTTTATTGTGTACGTTATTTTTATTAAATTTACATATACGCTTGATATATGTGTCTAGCCAAATTAAATACAAAAAAAAAAAAAAAATTTATTTACTTATTTTAATGATAATAACATTACAAAACTTTTGATTTGATGAATATATCTAGGATATACATGAGAAATTGTATTTCCTCTTTGCTCATTTAAATAGAACAAAGAATGTGCATATTTGAAAAAGAATAAGAGGAATAGAAATTTTACAAAACCAGCTAGCCATAAAAAATGCTGGCAAAAAAAATATTTCTTCAAAATTTTTATTATCTTCGTGTAGTAAAAAATGTGCCACGCAAAATTATGGACAGACATATTCTAAATCATCGAATTTTCTATTCTAGCGATCTATCTCGAAAAAAGGTAGCTATTGACAAAAGAGGAAACAAAAAAAATGACAACGATAATAATAATTCGAGGTCTATTGATAAACCAAATTTAATTGAAAAAGAAGAAATAAAAAATAAAAAAAATACCGAATTTATTAATATGCATGAAAATCAAGAAAAAGAACATTTCCCCAATATGGTCTTAAAAATTTTAAGTGATAAACATGGTGAAGAAGAAAAAAAGCGTTTAATAAATGAATATAAAAAATGTATAAGCAAATATTTTGAAATAAAAGACGAAATAAATAATTTAAGTCATAAAAAAAATGAACTAGAATTTGGTGATATTTTTGCAACTCTTTACTTATGTTATATAGAGAAAATATATGATTTAGATTTTTTAACAAATTTAAGTAATATTTTTGATATATTGTATAAATTTGAAAAAAATGTAAATGATAAACATCAGTCAAACAAACAAGATCATGTAATAAACAAAGATAATATAAAATACTTCTTGATGATTTTTTATTACTTTTCTTTTTTAAATATTAAAAATGATATATTATATATGAATATAAAAAATTATATTATTAATAATGAAGTCGATCCAATAATAATTTATAAATATTTAGAAAGTTTTTCTTTTATAAAAACTTTATATGATCATAATAAAACATATGAACATATTAGTCCAATAGTTGAAATAATAATGGAAGAATTTGATAAATTTAACAATTATTTTTTATTAAATATTCTACATTTTTTGCACACATTAAATTTTATAGATAAAAATGTATTTTCTTTTTTATCAAAAAAGTTAAATAAAAATATTTATCGACAAAACGCAAATTATTATGACTTGTGCATGTTATCTCGAACATATGCTCTATATAAAAATTATAACATCACATTTAATAAATATTTATGTAATGATATAATAGCTAATATAACTAAATATGAAGATAAATTTCAAAATGAAAATACAGCAATAGGAGAAAATATAATATCGTCTAAACAAAACATAAATGATAGTTCAGAACAAACAAATAACTCAAAAGATATATTTAAAAAAAATATGAATAATGGCAATAATAATGAAACGAATTCATATATAGATGAAATAAAAAATATAGATAGAACAAACTATTTTATGTTTAAAAACAGCTTATACAACGATGGAATAAATTTTTATTCATTTTTTGTAAATTCGAAAACCGAAAATAGAGAAAAATATAAAAAAGAAACAAATATGAATATCAGTTTTACAATTCCCATCAAAAATGATAATAACTTTGAAAAGTCGAAAACTGATGAAAATAATACATGGCATGATATATTTGATAATGATGTTAAACATAAAAATAAAGACATAAATAACAAACCATTTATTAATATTAAAAACGAAGATATTAATGATGATAAAATAGTTAAAATGTGTAATGAATATTTAAAGGAAAATATATTGTATGAATTTAACCATATTCAACTTGTAAACATTTTTAAAAATATAAGCGAAATATTTAATAAAGATATAATAAAAATAGATAATATTAATATTAGTGAAGATATAGACATATATACTAATAATTATAATGATGAAAATAAAATAATACATTACAAAAAAAAACTACTTTTTATAGAAAATTATTATATTGGACACATTTTTTTTATAGTTGATTCATTATTATCACTAAATGTGCATCATGCTAATAAAAAGGATTTTACAAATTTAGAAAATAAAGTTTTTAATTTAATAAAAAATAACGAAAATTACATTATCACCAATTTCGATAGTAATGAAATAAAAAGTGTTTTAATATTTCTATCACAAACAAATAAAATTTATAAAGAATCTTTTATTTATTGCCTTACACACAGAATAGCAGACTTATATATTAATAATCTTTGTACTGCCAAAATACTAGCTATTTATTTACATAATTTATTACATTTTACAAAACATAAAATTTCAAAAAAAAACAGATTTAATCATACTATAAGAAATGTTATATATAATACATACCCATGGTTGAATAGTAATAAAAACTCACACAATATCCAAACAACAAATAGTATAAATAGCGAAATAACAAATATCTATAACAATATTAAAGTAAAAAATTATTCGCTTTTGCAATTATTATCAATATATATTTGTAAAAATGTTTATTTTATGAGTTTATCAACTTTAACTTCTATATTAAGATCCTTTTCTTATTTCTCGTTTAATGACGTTAATTTCTATAACGTTTTTATTCCTTTGTTTATGAAACATATGGACAATTTAGCCAATGTAGATATTTTAAACATAACCCAGGTAGCTAACTAAAAAAAAAAAAAATTTACATATTTTTTTTCACAGATATGACATGCACATATTTTTTTTTTTTTATTATTAGGCATATAACAAGCGAAAAATTCAAAATAAATATTTTTATTATTTGCTGTCAAAAGTTTATCAAAGTAAAAGCACAGAAAAAATAAATAATCTTGATCCGCCAATTAAATTAATTGGCTAATTGAGTAAACAAAATCACAAAATAATAAACAGGCATGAAAACATGTTAATGTGCCTGTTTGTATTATGCACGCAACTTACTTAATGTGTGTAATCGATTTACACAAATGTCATACATATAATGAATACTGCAACAATTGTGTTTGTATGTTGTATTGTGTGTTTTCCATACATTTTAATTAGTATTTTTAATTAATGTTAATTTTTTATCTATCATTTTTTATACTATAATTTTTATATTATTATTTTGTATTTTTTGAGCAATACTTCCGAAATGGCATTTTTCATCCATTTTAACTCACCATTTTTTCTTTAATATACACCATAAAATAATTTTGTTTTTAAACCTTAAAATTTAACTATGATACACATGATAAACTTATAAAAATTGTGACAGCGCATATGATGGATGCTAATAAATATGAACCAATTTGATAATTCGAATATAACGTTTATTTTTATATGGATAAAAAAATAAATACAATGTTTTATTTTTTATTTTATCATGAATTTCTATTCGCCTGTTATCCCTAAAAAAATTAAGACTGCATTTTATTTTCACGCTTAAATAGTAAATTTATATGTATTTTATTACAAAATGTATATGTTGATGAAGTTCAATTTTTAACTTTTACTAAAGTAATTTATTTTTGTAATAAGTAGACAAGAAATACTTTTTTATGCCAGCATTTGCTACAGCTGAGTGTGAAAAATGAATATCATGACGTATCCTTTATTAAATAAAATTATAATTATATTGCTCATCGTTTTCAATTGGGTATATTTAATCACCAATTGAAATGTTCATTTTGTGAGACCTTAAATGAAAAACCAAATGGTGAAAACAAAAAATGGTCTACAAAAAATCTTTAGTTTTTTTTATTGGAAACATTGAATAATAGAACAAAAAAACACACCTCGAAATGATAAACAATTTATATTTTTATTTGCCTAACTATATTCAGGGGAAATGAGCATATACATAAATTTTAATTGTTGATTTGTTTATATGTTATTATTATTTTTATAATATTTTTTATTATATTTTTTACGCTGCCTTTTTCGTGTTATTATATTTAAAATATATATTCATATTTAGTGAACAATTTTGTGTCTATCCGTTCCTCAAGATTTCTTCAGAAACGTTCAGGAAACTTTTGTGTGTGCACTATAATTCAGGCACAAATAAATAGTATAGTATTACATGCACTAATATGTATAATATATTTTTATTATTCATTATTTTCATATTATTATTTTATTCATTATTTTTTTTCCTTTTTGTTCCTATTTATTTGTGTTTTTCTTTTCGTTTTTTGTATAAGAAAGACATTGAAATTGGATTGTTCCCTACTTTTTTTAACATTTTTATATGAACAAACTGTAATGCGTATTTCATGTTAATAAAAATATACACAATTATTAAAAAAAAATAATAATAAATAAAAAAAATACACATAATATATGACAAGTCATATAATTTGCATTTATAATACCTTAGGCAAAAAAAATATTATGTACGCATACATGCAAATATGTATGTTAATAATATTATTGATATTAAATACATATACACCATTTAATTTAATTTTTCATCTTTTTAACAAATTTGTGCGTTTTTTAAAAGGTAAAAAAAATATATAATAAGAATAAAGTATTATTTTTATTATTATTTAATTTAAATGTTTGAGAAATTGCGTATTCGTAAAAAAAGAGAAAGAACAATACAAAATTAGCCATTGCATATGCCATATAAAGTTTTTCATTTTGCCTTTTTTTTAAATTTGTTTATATAGTATAATACAAAATGCATATATGCTGATTATATGAATATTATTTATGTGATATGTAATACACAAATGTGCATGCAAAGGGTATAAATATTGCGTACACATATTTTTTTTTATTTATAAATTTGCTATGCATATTTCTTCACACAAACATGCATATAAATTTGTATTTTCGGCGCATAAATGCTTTAATTTTTTATTTCTTTTTTTTCTTCGCCAGTTGTTATTTTTTAATATAAATGGAAAATAATGCATTTGCACAGAAGATATATTTTAAAGGATTTAATGAAAGAAAAATAAATTATTTAAAGTTTGATGAACATTCAGAGAATATAAGCATATCCAATAATAGTAGTAATATACCGATGAGAAATATTAGTAATAATAATGAACGTATGCAAATAGGCAAACTGAATGTACAGAATATAAATTCAAATACAAATTTAACACATCAAGGAAGTAAAACTATGAATTTTGAAAATGAGTATATTAACAGTTCAACCCAAAATACTCAAAATTTTAATGCAGTTCATGGGAATTCTGGGTATTCAAATAGCCAATTGTTATTTTTGAATAAAAACATGAATAGTAATAATAGTATAAACCCCTCAATTAATAATATAGGAAATTTAAATAACATGTACAATTTTAATAAAAATTTAAAAAGTAATGATATTTTAAAGGACAATATATTAAATAAAAATATGTATAATGATTTTAAACATGGAGATAATAAAATGGATTTTAATAATTTGAATATGAAATCATTTACAAAATCTAGAAATATGAATATTCACAATGTTAATAGTAATTCAAATATTAATGGAAATACTAAACTCATTCTTCATGATCTTAACTCTGATCATATAGATGTAGGAAATAAAAATAATATAAATGATTCATATATTAATTCATATAAATTAAACATAAATACTGGAAATATTCCAGGGAATCATCAACATATAAATAACTATGATAGTAATGTGATGGATAAAGGAACAAAAACGGATGCAATATATAACAGTGAAAATAATAATATGAATAACAATAATAATAATATGAATAACAATAATAATAATATGAATAACAATAATAATAATATGAATAACAATAATAATAATATGAATAGCAATAATAATAATATGAATAGCAATAATAATAATATGAATAGTGATAATATATATCTTAGTGGACAAACTAATAACACTTTAAATAGAAATAATATAAAAAATAATTTAAACAATTTTTTAAATACAAACATTTTGATGAATAAACACAGAAATAAGTTTACTAGTGAAAACACACTTAACAGCTTTAACTCAACAAACAATGAACTTATTGGAAACAACAATAATAATCAAAAAAATAAAAATGCACATTTAAAAATGTATGAAAATGATAATATACAAATTTTTAAAGGAATTGAATCTAACAATGATTTGATAATTAATCATATGAATCAAGAAATGTTGGGAAATAATTTTAACACACATACTTCTAATTCTAATATTGGAGGTAACAACATGACCCAACTAGCTAATATTGGAAATACGCCTGGGAATTTGGCTAGTTATAATAGGCCGAATACACACAATGTTAATATTATGAATAATAACAATAATAATATTGGAAATAACACACTAAATAATGTAATGCATAATCAAATAGCAAACCAAATTAGTGGGCATTTAACCAACCCGAATATGAAAAATATGACAAATTCGAATAACATGCATGTAATTGATACAGACATTTCAAACTTTAACAAAAATATATTATTAAAACAAACAAATGTTAATAATACTGGATCCCATTCAAATATAAACAATTACAATAATACTAATATATCTCATATACAACAAAATGTTTCAAAATTTTCTAAAATGAATAACATGTATAATGACATTGTTACAGGAATAAATAATGTAGAAAATAATAAAGTAAATGTTCGAGGAAATTTAATAAATTTTGAATATTTAAATGATAAAGATAACATAAATGAATTACAAAAAAATATGATTCTTAATGATAGTTCATCAAATATAAAAAATTTTTCTATAAATAATGGAAACATGGATTTTTTAAATAACAAAAATGGGATTGATATGGTAAACAATGTAAATAATTTTAACAATGTAAATAATAATAATCAAATTAATTATGTACCTGAAATTCAAAATTTTGGAAATACATGTAGTAATATTTCTAGTACCAACATAAATTATAATATGCTGAATACAATACGAGATGGAGGGAATGAAATAAAAATAAATGAGCAAATTATATCTAAAAATATTGAAATCCCCAAAAAAAGCGGTGTAGGAAATACCATACAAAATATAAGTTCTAATAATATAATAACCACAGATAATTATGCTAATTTGTTAAAACAAATATGTACACCAATAAAGAATAGAACAGATAACACTGCTAACAGTGTTAGTGATAATTTGATTGTAAAGGATTTTGGAGACAGTTCAAATGAGTATGGTCCAAATGCTGGAAATATGGTTGCGGGAATAGATTGTGACAGTTTAACTACAAAACAAAACAATTCTAATTCTAATTCTAATTCTAATTCAAATGAGGAAAGAGAGATACAAAGCAATTACATATTAACAGGAAAATATAATAATCCAAACAACAATAATAATAACAATAGTAGTAACAATAATAATAACAGTAGTAGTAACAATAGTAATATATATGAACTGAAAAAATTAAATTTATATGCAGAAAATAAAAAAAAAAAAGAGAATGAAAAGAATGATGAAAAGACATTTAAAAATAATATTAAAAAAAATAAAACCAAAGTTTTTTTTTATATAAACCCCAAATATATTATTGAACCTTTAAAAAGAAAGATATATCAGAATATGTCTGTTTTTATTGAAAATTTAATTAGTGATATACAAAAAATAGAAAATAAAAATCGTGCAGAAATTTTAGAAAATCTTCATAATACTCCTTGGTTTTGTATGATATTCGATTTTGATGGAATTAGTAAATTGTTAAATGTTTTTAACAAATATTTAATTTATTCTGATTCGTTAATTATACCAGATATCCTTATGTCTACTAAATTGAATAATGGTAATTTACCTGGAATTAATTCAGGCGTTTCATCTAGAAATGATATAGTTAATTCTACATGTGTAAATAATGAAAAAAGTGAAATTGATGAAGAAAAACATTTTGAAGAAAACGGAAATGAAAATAATGTAGTGAATAAAAGTGGAAGTGATATCAATAATGAATATATGCAAAGTTTTAATTTTTATTTTGAAAAAAGCAATAAATTTGATATATTAAATAAAAAAATATATGATTATGAAAATAATATTATTGAAAATGTAGAAAAATTAAACTATTTAAAAGACTTGTGTAGATCTCTAAAAAGCCAAGTGGATTTAAAAAAAAAAAAATTTTTATTATTATTTGAAAAAGCCAAATTAAAGAATTATATATATAAGAATAAAGATTTACAAACAATTTTAGATATAGAAAAAAAATTGGCTATAAATGTTGAACAACCCAAAACAAATAATGAATATTATACAGTATTTAAAAAAATTAATGATGGTTTAAATTATTTAAAAAAATATTCAAACATAATAATATTAAATAATAGCATGTATAATGATATATTAAATGAGCAGGAAAGTGGAAACTTTTGTGAATCGTCTATATCAACAGATGAGTTAGCACATGAAGAAAACTTAAATGATGATATTGATAATAATAATCCTGACGAAGATATAAATAACATGAATATTTCTCCAAGCAATCAAATTAATAAAAGAAATAATGATAATCAGAATCAAAATAACAATGACGATAATTTATTTTTTAAAAATAAAAATGCTACATTAAAAGACTATGAACAAGATAAAGAAGTTAATAAAAAAAGAAAAACTATTAATCAAATAAAAAATTTGCAATGGGAAAAAGAAGAAAATGAAGAATGGGTTGATGATTTTTTAGAGGACTTTTAGTATGAAATTATTTTCACATTTAGCACAAATTATGATCCTCTAATTTTTTTTTTTTTTAATTCTATTAATTTTATTTTAATCTGTGTTTTTCGCATTTCTTTTTCACCTATATTTTGCGCATTTCTTTTTCACCTATATTTTGCGCATTGCATTTTATAATTTTTTTTGTTTAGTAATCCAATTGATGCACATTAAATACCTATGTGTGTGCAGTATATGGTTTGTCTTTTTTTTTTCCAATTGGGATAATATTTATATGCAAGTTTTTAGTTACTCAAACTATTAACCATGTACACCATCTTTGTCTGCTTCTGGTATTTTGCTCTTTTGCTCTTTTGGATTAATTTTATTTTTTATCACGTTTTGACATATATAATTTTGGTAATAAAATTCGATAGGTAAAGTGATTCGTAAATCGTATATTTGCAAGTTTCGTGATTATTGAATTTGTTTTCACGATAATATATTCAGAGTGCACAAGCCACTGTATATGTATATATGGGCTTGTTTCAGGATTGTATTTTTTTCAAATATATAAAATATTGTGAAAATATATAACTAGTTTTAAAAAAATAGAAAAAGTTAATATTATTTATATGAACATAGAAAAAATGTGGTAAATGAAAATATTAAGACATGTATTTTTCAAGTTTTATGTTTATATTTTGAAAAGTATACTCCTTGAGTTTTTGCACAAACTGTTGTGATATTGTGATTTAATGCTGTTATATTCTTCAATACATAATAATGATAAAAGAATTGGATAAGTTGTCATTTTATTTATATATTTTTTCCATTCAGCATTTTCATTCCATTTAATACTGTAATATCCTTGGAGTAACAAATTATATTTACACCCTTTCATAATTGTTGACATATTAATATTAGTATTTTTTAAATTTATTTTATCAATAATTCTTTCTGCATTAATTTGATTTTTATTTCCAAACAACCCTGCAAAAAACTGTTCATCTGTATCAAGATTTTTTTCAACAGCACATTGGGAGGTTTGCTCGGTACTGTAACTTATTTCATCTTTCGTCTTTTCACTAGTGGGATCAATTTTAGATGTGTCAGAAGTGGGATCATGCTCCAACTTGATGCGCTTAAATTTTTCATATTCGTCTTTTTCTTTATTATATGATCGTTTGTCATTCTGCATTTTATCTTTGATAAATATAAATTTCCCATCATGAGTAGAAAACATAGATGTAAATATAAAAAATATTTCTTCATCATTTTGTTCTATTTGTATATCCCACCCTAAAATATATAAAAAGGCTTCTCTAAAACTTTTTATTTGATTTGCATAATAAATTTTAATTACTTCTATTTTCGCCTTAAGATATAAGTTTTCATTTTTTAAATTTTTGATTTGTATTTCATCGATAGAATTCATATTATCAATATCTTTATAAAGAAAAGTAGAATCATTTTTTGTGTCTTTTGTTTCTATTATATTTTTTCCACTAATTGAAGATGAAGAGTTTGCTAAAATTTTGGCTTCAAACTGAGCTTTCTTTAGAGCTTCTTTTAAATTTTTTATTGAAATTTCATTTTTTTCATTATCTTCTTTCCATAAATTGTTAATATTGGCTAATTCATTTTCAAGATTTAAAATTTGTTTTTTATAAATCTCAGCATGTTCTTTTAAAAAGTTTATTTCTTTTTCGTATAATAATAAATCTTGTGTAAATACTTGTATATTTTTTTCTTTTAATTGTGTATTTTCAAAATCTGTTTTATATTTGTCTATTTTGTTATTTAATTCTTCTATTAATTTTTCTTTTTCTAAATTATCATTTTGAAAGAAATCTATTTTATATTTATAATTTTGGGCTAATTTTAATAAATTTTCAATTTTATTTTTTTTAATTTCTTCACTATCATGTTCGTTATATTTTTCATTCAATACACTTGATATATTGGTTGGTAAAACTGATTCGATGTCTTCAATTTTATAATTATCTTCATTTCCTTTTTCATCATTTTTATTTTGTAATATTGAAGTAGTTGAAATATGTGTGCTATTTTTAGTAAACTCAAGAAGGTAATCTTTTTTTAGAAATTCATATTTTTTTTCAAGCCGCATATTTTTATTTTTCAGGATTTTTAATTCAAAGTTTTTATCTTCTAAAAGTTGTTTTTGAACTTCTATATCAACAACTATTTTTCTATACTTAAATTCAAGATCGGTTTTTGTAGAATTTGCTTCATTATATTTATTGTTTAATTCGTTCATTGTTTTTTTCAATGTATCTATATTTATAGATTTACTATTTATATATATTTTTGCAAAATTGACCCATTCATTTAATTGTGTTTTTAAATTATTATTTTCTATTTGATTGTTTATTATAGTATTTTTTAATTCTGTAAGTTTTTTTATATTTTCATTATCTTTATATTTATAAATTTCCATTTCTTTTATTTGATTTTCTAATAAATCAATTTTATTTTGAAAGTTTGGTATTTGTTTACACTTTTCTTTATATTGTGAACATAATATAATCATACTTCTATATTGTTGTCTTTCTTTTGATGTTATTTCATTATTCTTTTTTAAAGTTTCTATATTTTCTTTTAATTTTCGAATTTCGATTTTATATTCAATAGTTTGATCTATGTTATTTTCATAACATGCTTGTACATTTTTTTCTGATCTTAAATAAATTTTATATTCTTCAATTTTTTTATTTAATCCGTCTATAACTGAATTTTGTTCTCTTAATTTTTCTTTTAAATTTCCAATTTCTGTTATATATATTTTTTTATTTTTATTGCATTCTTCTATTTTATTTTCTAATTCTACACACTTTTTTTCACTTTCTAATTTTACATTTTTTAATCTATCTTCTAATAGTATAGTAAAATCTTTTAATTTTTTATAACTTTTTTCGATAATACTTCTTTTAATTATTTCATTTTTTTCTTGAATATCAGTTCCATATTCACTTACATTTCCATCACTATTTTCTACGTTACTTTCATTTTTTTTTTCCAAAGATTCAGAACGTTCATTTTTTTTTAAATTATCATTTTCTTCTTTCAATTTTTTACATTCATTTTTAAATATTGATACTAATTTTCTCAATTTGAATATTTCTTCATCCTTGTTTTTATTCCCTATGGATGTTATTTCATCCTTATTATCCATATTTATATTTTATACTTTTCCATTGAAATGGTTTTAAAATATTTTTTTTTGTCAACTCAATGAGCGTAGGGGCTTAGTGAGTAGAACCCAACTTGTTATGGTCAATTTTAAACTGGAAAATAGATGCAAACAAACTACAGAATGAATGGAAAGTAGATGCAAAATTCCGATGGGCTAACACCTGGCAACATGAACGATACAGAGCATAACCACTACAGCTATTATATTAGTATTCGATTGATAAATTACTAATTACAAAAATTTTCCACTTTTACAAAATCGTATTATCACGAAAAAATGAGGATATATTTTTTTAAAAGTTTTATAACAAAACAAAATACAAAACATTTGCACATTACAAAAAGGTAAACATGCAAAATATGCCTACTGAAGGAACTAGCCCCAAAATATGCAAATATATACATACATATGTTATGTGCTTGTTTATACTTTTTTATGTATATATTATGAAATATATATACGTATATTTATGTACATTAAGCATTTAAAAAAATGTATGCATAAATATGATGAATACTTCAGATTTTAAACGAAAACAATTTTGAGAAAATGTAAATTATTTTTATTTATTTTCAAATTTGGAATTAAGAATGATGCAAAGTAATAAAATAAAGATACTATATGCACTAGCCCTATTATATAGGAATTATTTGTGATTTAATTTGAATAATAGCATAAAATAAAATAAAAAAATAATAAATATCATATATATATAATATATATTTATAGTATAGGGAAAAGAAAGTTAAGGATTAATTTTTCCTTTTTGATTTTTTATATATACATATTTCTTACATGAATAAATAAGAGCAAATTCTATATATATCTTTTAAGTTAATTCCGAAAAAATTAAAAATAAGTAAATTAATTGTTCCCAAAAAATATATTAATTGTTTAAAAAAATGTGTATTGGTATGTTTTTTCTTTCTTTTTCTCTTCATTTGCTTTCATTTTTTATTGCATGGTTAATATAATTAAAAATAGTTAATATGTCTATAAAGCAATATTATTATATTTTTTTTTAAAAGACTTAATTGAAATTTTACTTAAATAATTATAGTATAGGAAAAGGAAATATTAAACTTTATATGCATATTTATGTTTTGTATAAATATATTTTTTTTATTTATTTTGTATAACATATAAATTTTCCTAAATTGTAAAGCACATATAATAAAGGGGTATATATAATATATTTTACTTTCTTTTTTAAAAAAAAGCAAAAAATTAAGGAAATGTTTCATCTAATTAGAAACTTATTTTATACACAATTTTCTATATCTATATATAACTACCTTAAAGACAAAAAATATATATATATATATTATTCAAATTCATTTTTTCTTAATCACATAAATATATAGTCCCATTTCTTTGTCCTTTTTAATATGTATTAACAATAGACTGAAATATATGGTTTTCCTTTTTGTAATATATTTAAAAATTAAATAACAACAATAAATTAATAGTAGCAATAACTATAATAAAGTTGAATTAATAAAAGGCTTGTGTTGGCGAAAAATAGAAATTATACCTTATGATGCAAACAAAAAAAATAACATTTTATCTATTCATTATTTTACTAATTAATTTCTAATAATATTTAAAACACACATCTTAAAATATATATACACTTTTTAAGACAATAAAAGTATTCTTAATTCAAACATATAAAATGATATGTTCCACTTTTTTCTTGCACTTCTTTTTTTGTAATAATCTAGCTATTTGACCTTTTTTTATGCACGTGCAGGTATGTTATTAAAAAAAATATATATACATAATTGTTGTGTATTATTTATAATTTTCTAAAGATTATATACACCCATTTCTACATGCACGTGCATGTATGTACATTACGTGTACATGTATATGGGTATTTATATTTTTTTTTATGTGTGTGTGCATTCTTTTTGGTCTTATTCACCATGCATTTATACTTAATCCTCGAATGGTTCAAATGTTCTAAATTTATTCATTGCGTGATAAATGATTTAGCATACTTTTTTGTTTATGATAATTCATGATTTTTTATATTTTTTTAAGTGATAAAAATTTGTCATATTATTATAGAATTCTATAATTGGTATATGATAAAAATATTAACACACTTATGTAGCTAGCTTTTTTTTTAATCTAGCTAAATTAAAAGGGAGAAAAAAAAATATGCAAAAAGCATTTATTATTCTCCCTAACTGTAAAAAAACGTTTTTTGTTTGTGTTAAATAAATTTTATCACAACAAAAACTACATTTTAGAGAAGGCGTCTACATATGTATTATTTTTTTTCCTTCTCCTACTTTTGTTAATATTCTTGTTACCCGGCAAATTTCGGTTATTGTTGTTATTTATGTAGTCATATTTGATTGTTTTGTTTTAATTTATATATCATTCCATTGTGTTTTATTTTGTCGTATTTTTAAGATAAAATTTTCCTAAATTTTAGAAATTAAAACTCGGTTTATTTTGCGTCATTTCAAAGCAAAAAAAATATATAAATATCATAAAAGGTAACAAAATGAATTCTAAGAAAATCGAAGAACTGGATAAAACAACTAACCATTTAGACAATAGTAGAAACAATATGTATAGTTGCACATTTATGGAAAAAGGCGATGAAGATAATATTCTTAATTCAACTATTCTCAAAATGAATAATACTGAAAAAGGTATATCTTTCCAGACAATAGAGGAAGAAATAAAAGACAAAAATAAAATAAGTAATATACCATCCGACTATGCAGAAAAAGAAAAGTATTGTTTTAATGAATTATTATATACAAAGCAAAATGGTTATATTAATATAATTGAAAAAGAAGATAAACCAATTCAAGAAATATTAACAGATGATAAAAAAAATATTTCTGAGATAGATAGTTCCAAGTCAGATAAAATGGATCCATGTTTATCATCACAAAAAGTTGATGAAGAATATAAATATGGAGATAATTATAATATCAATGGTGATAACCCTGTACATAACTCTGACGAAATTAATGAAGACTCTAAATGTGAATGTTCGTTTTTTATTAGTAAATGTGATTATGAGAAAGATTCGGATGCTAACACAAATGGCCCCAAAAAAAGTTGTAAAGATTCAGAGGAAAATATAAATTATTATAATAATAATTTATTATTAGGAATATCTGAAAATAAGGATACATTAATAAAATGTGATAAAATATTTGAGAGAAGTTACTATTCAACGTCAGCATCTACAGTTTTAGCTAGCAACGAGAATGAACAAAATTTGCAAAATATAAGTAGTTATGAAACAGTTAGTTCAATGAATGAAAAAATAAAATTGGATGGTAATGGTAAATATGAAAAATTGGAAAAAGAGCAAACATATATTATGAATAAAGAAACAAATGTTATTAACCCCCAAGATTATTCTATACATGATATTGGTACATATAGGGATGAATGTATTAGCTATTTAAATAAAATAAAAGATATTCCTCATAATATCGGAAGTCAAATTAATAGCTATCAAAATAATAATATTATAGGCAATAACAATTTTAAAGATAAAAGTTATTTAATACATGAAAATGATTTTTTCGATGTAGAAACAAAAAAAAAAAATATTTTGCAAAATTACTTTTTAGTAAATAACAACAATGAAATTAATGCAAATGAAGATATGAACAATAGAAGTGATGATCTTAAAAATATTGAAGCAGTTGCTTCCGATCTAAATGAGATAATAGAAGAGGATACGATACAAAAGAAAATAAATATAAGTAAGAATTGTAAAATCGAAGAAAATATCAACATGAACATTAATGATCATAATAAAAACGCAGTATTTAACTTTAATATAAACAGACAGCTATTTCATGACAATCAGGGGGATGAAAATATGTATAAAACAAATTTTAATACCGAAAATAATAAATCGATCAATATAATTAACGGTATGAGCAAAGAAGTTTATGAACAGAATTCTGGTGATATTCATGCCCAAGTTGAAAATATAAATAACATAGAACAAACAACAAATAATATTATTGAAAATAATATGATGATTATTCAGGGGTCAGATGATTTGAGATTTACAACATTGAATTGTATTAATGATAATAGCAACACAGATATAATGAAATGTAAAAGAAAAATAAAGAATGATGAAAATAGAGAAAATATAATGATTAAAACGGATCAAAAAAATATAAAAATGAAAGATGAATTAGATGAAGATGATAAAGACGAACTATATGGTATTCCAGATAAAAAAAGAAGAAAGAAAAATAAAAAAAAAAAAATTCCGGGAAGAGTATATAAAGTAATTGTAAGAGGCAAAGAATGTTGGAGAGCTGAATGGCTTGTCCAAAAAAATCAAGAAAATATTGAAAGGGAGAAAGAAGAAAGTAAAATGGATAGATATTCTATAATGAAGTTAGAAAATACAAAAGATGTTGATAAAAATATAAATAAAATGAATACACCAAATTTCCAAAAAAAAAGTAAACAATTTTCAGTATCGGTATATGGTTATGAAAATGCACGATTGTTTGCATTATTTGAGTTAATAAAATATAATTCAGTTCCTGATAGTTTAAAAGAAGAAGCAAGTATATGTATTCATAATATTAAAAGAAATATTATGAACTCAGAAAATTCATCGAATAAATCATTTAGTGGTCATTTTTTACAATTTCTATTGGCTGATGAAAACAATGAATATTCTTCTTTGCTTTATAAAAGATTAGAAGATAATGTTATACAAAATGTCAACAAATATAGTATGCATGAAATGAATAATATAAATCGAATGAATTTATTTCAGACGCAAGGGAAAGAAATCGGGTTTAGGAATGAAAAATATTTCACTGTTCAATATGATAATGAAAATGGACATGGAAATAATATAGTAGATGGAACAATTTGGAATATTCAGAATAATGAAAGAAATTTATTTTATAACAATAATAATAAATGTAGAAATGATTATTATTACAACAATTCCAATGATATAATTAAAATGAAAAAAGAGAATAATGAAAAATTAACAACTTTCAATGATAATAATTTTTATAATAAAGCTAATTATATTAATAGATATAATAATCCATATGTTAGTAATAATAATCCTTCTATTCATAACTTAAACAATTTAGTATACAACATAAATTCTTATGATTTTAATCCAATGCATATTAGAAATGGGTATGGAAATGATAGCAATTCTACAATAAATATATCGAGCCCAAATTCCAATTATCATCGAGGTTTTGGCGAAGAAAAGGATATCCAAAAAAAAAAAAACTTTTTCAATATAAATAATACACGAAAATATGTTGGTGATATAAATAATAAACCAATGGATGGATTTAAACAAAACCTTTTTGAAAAGGTTCTTAACAATTTAGAGAACAATATGGGAAACAATAACCTATATAATTACAATTCACTTGAACATCATATAAATTCAAAAGTGAAATCAACTTATCCATACAACAATGATAATATTACTAATGATCCAGCCAATACTACAACTATGATTAGTCATGGGGCTAATAATAATCAAATAAGTAATGAAACTGAAATACGAAATTCTCAACAGATTTTGCATGACAATTTATTAGTGTACAGAAATTTTATGAATCCAAGTTCATGTGACATTGGCAATGTTGATAAGAATAGTGAAAACGATCGAGGTGAAAAAATGGCTTCGAATTTTGAAGGGGCATTCTTAAATAAAAGCAATATTGTATTTAAGCAGAATGCCAATTTTGATCCGTTTCTTGGAAGAAATGTGAGCAATATAAACACCTAGTTACACAGTGTTACAAAAAAAAATAAATAAAAAAATTAAAAAAAAATAAATAAATAAATAAATAAATAAATAAATAAATAAACGAGTATATGAGAAAAAAGGTACATGAAATACTGTTTAAAAAAGGGGTGCGTAAACTCAAATTTGTGCTTATTCGATATAAATGAATTGGCATGACGATACTCAAAACAAGTAGCGGTGTAAATTTAGTTTGTGAAAAAAAATATTGGCTAGTTGTTTTTTATTTTATAGCTAGCTAATGTTTACCCTATTATGTGAGTAATATACATGCATTTCAAGATATATACTTATGTGATATGTATTGATTATATTGCAATTCATCTTAAGATGTATCATCGTTTTTTTAATAGATTTATATCACGATATTTTTAATTTGGACACAAAAAAATGCACACATACATAAAAAAGTTTTTTTTTTGTGCAAATTTTTCTGAACGTTCAGAAAAAAAATAAAACAATTTGAGAATGTTAAAAAATTCCATAATTCATTTTAGCAATATATACCTCCAAGTGCTCATGATCTCTATGCTTATTTTTCAATCGCTCTGATAAAATATTTCCATAGGTTTGTGTTTCTTCATATTTGAATGGGACTTTTATATGTTCTAAATTATTTAACGCTGAAAATATATTGTCATTAAATAGTTCAATTTGTTTGATTATTTTATTAAAATCGGTTTTGTTATAATTTTCTTCAAATTTTATAAGTAAATGTTTATTTTCTTTAATTTTATCAATAGTATCGTCAACACTTATATTGTTTGTTATTGTATTAACATCCTGAATATTGTTATAGGGATTTCTCGGTATTGTATGAACAGGTAAGCATGTTAAATTGTATAAATTGCTATTTAAATTTGTAATAGATTGAATTAAATTTACACAATAAGATTTCATATCATTTATTAATTTGGCATATGGTAAATTATTTCGAATGTCAAAATTTTCTTTCATAGAAACAGTTGTAATATATAAAATATTTGCTAATTTATTGGCGATATTATTAATTTTTATTTCGATATTTTCATTTTCGTCTTCCTCTTTTCTATTTTCATATAGTTCATTCATATTGCTTTTATTTTATGAATATACAATAATATAATTTTATATTGAACTAGGAATACCTCATCAGTTTTCCTTAAAATTTATGATTGACTTTGGCATCAAATTAATAGAGATCTACAAAATAATCAAGAAAATGTAAAAAAAAAAAAAAAAAAAATGGTAGCTAAGCATATAAGTTAATTATTTATATACAAAATTTATTTCCAGTGTGAATAAGGTTAAAGTTGGAAAAAAAAAATATATATAGTGTAAATTTTTCAGTTTTATAGAAATGGGTAAAAACTATAAATTCATTGTTTAATTATAATATTAAATAGTTATTAATTTTAGATATGAGAAAAAAAAAGTCGCCTTCTTTTTTGCGTTCATGAAAAACTATTATAAGGCATAATGGCGATACGTATAAAATAAAAAAAGCGACAAATTTTTCAAATTTAATTAAATTTAATTAAAATGTGGAAATCTATTAATTACGAACAAAGGCACCAAAAAATATAAATAAACAGAATAAATAAAAAAAAATGTGCAAATATTAAAAAATTCTATGCAAAAAAATATGAGAAAAAAATTAGTATATAAGAAAATGAGCCCAGGGCTTTTTACTTACACATTTTACAGGCTATATAAAAGAATCATCATTATTTTTAAATTTTATGGAATATATAAAATTATTTTGAAGTTTTTTTTTTTTAATTGAATAACGCAATGCAAATTTATCATTTGCTAATTTACCAAATAAAAAGAAAAAAAGAATACCACTTTTTTTAAAATTTGTTATTTCAACAATTGGCAAAAAGTATTTATAAATATAAGGAATATGATGTTTTAATAAAAATTTTGTAGCTTTCATATATTTATTTTTTTGGTTATCATTAATAATTAAATCGTTTTTTTTTAGGTAACGAATGTGTATATTAAATTTTTCTTTTTTTTTTTTTTTTCGTTTTTTAATAAATAAATAAGCATTTTTTGTTTTGGTTTTTTGAATATCAAAACTTTTTTTATTTATTCTTTTCACTTTTGCTGAAATATTATCATGAATGAATACATTCGAACTTTTGTCTTTATATCGTTGTATTGAATTTGGATTTGAAACATCGTCAGTATGGTTATTGATAATACAAAACAAGTTATTATTTACAACAATTTTACTTTTCCCATTTATATTTATCATTTTTAGTTTTTTATAAAATATATTTGTTGGGCTTGTTTCAAAATCTGTTCGTTTGCTTATTTCGACATTGGGCCTAGTATTTGTTTTATTATTTAATATAATATTAATATCATTTTCAATTTTATTTGATAAATTAATATTCTTATATGTTATATGTTTCTGCAAATGTTGATCTCTTAAATTGTTAATTGCAAATAAAAACAATTCATTATATATTTGATCAATAATAGAATAATTTAAATTCGTTTTAACATAACTTTTTATAATGTTATATAGGGCTTCAATTCTAGCTAATTTTGATGAAAGAATTAAAAATTCATAAAAATTGAAAATTTTTAAAAAAATATTATTTTTATATAATAATTTATTAATTTTTATTATATTATTAACATTTGTATTAAAAAAAAAATGTTTATATAAATTATTTTGCATTTTCATATATTCGATAATAAAAAAATTATTTGTCTTTATTTTTATATTATCTGAAATATAATATTTATTCTTTAGATAAATATAAAATATATTATTATGAAATTCTAAATGTTTATCTAAGTTTTTTATTTGTGATGATAAATTTGTTAGTCTTTTATTTAACGAGGAATAAGCATATATCTTTGCATTTTCCAATTCCTCATTTTTTTCAAATTTTGTGTGTATAGTTGTTTTGGTAATATTTTCATTATCTTTTTTTATTTTTTTATTTTTTTCAAATATAAGAGAAATATTTGGTATTAAAATATTTCTAATAAAATTTCGTGAAATATATAACTTTTGATTTGATATGTCATATTTCCATTTTTTTTTAATTGCATACATATAATTGTAAATTTGTATTTTATTTAATTTAATAAATGGTCTATACAATAAACAATTTTTAAAATAAGTTAAAAAATTTATTCCTTTTAAATTTTTAATATATATTCCTCTAAAAAAATGAAATAACATTGTTTCATTATTATCATTTTGATGATGCCCTAGAAATATAATAGATTTTATTTTTTTACTATTTTTGAGAAATTCTGTTTTTTTAAAAAAAAAATCTGAAAAATATTTAGGAAATTTTTTATAATTTTTTAATAAAATATTACACACATTTTTTTTATACAATTTTTTAAGATATATATTTATATCATTTAAATATTCACTATATTTATAATTTGTTCCTTTTTTAAAATCACAAATAGAATGTTTTTTTTTTTCATTTATAAGTTCTTTTATTTCTTGTTTAAGAATTTTATTTGTCAATTCAATGTATGAATTTTGTCTCCATAATCTAGATATTAATAAAAAATTATTTTGTGATTTTGATTTTTTAAAATTATTATTATCAAATATATTTCTATCCTTAGTTTTCATAATATTATTTTTTGTTAAAATTTTAGTAGCAAATTTTAAGTTATATAATTTACAAATATGTTTTAAAAATTTTTTTTCTTGGGTACATTCAATTCTGGTTTTATGATCACAATATAAAACTGTTATTTTATTTAAAATGCCAAGGAAAAAATATATTTTATTTATCCAAAAACATTCTGAATTATTATTACAAATATGATTTAGTTTTGCTATTTTTTCCTGAATAAGATTATATATATTTTCATGTTTATAAAAATATATATTTTTTATTTTGTCTAAAATATCTAAATAATTTAAATTGTCTTTATATAATATTATTATTATTATTTTGTAAATTGTAAAAATAAATGAATACAAAAGAGCCAATGAATCTACCCCTGCACTTACGCTGAAAATTATATATTTTTTTTTTTTTAAAAAATAAAAAAAGTATCGATTTTTTAAAATAGATATCCAATAAATTTCAACCTGTTGTATTATTTCATCTATTAAATTATTTTTTTCTTTTATTTCTTGATCTTTATATGTATTACTATACATATTGAAAGTATTTTTAGGATTTTCCCATTTTGTGAATAACAATGAATTATATTTTGTTACATTTTGTAATTCTTTGTTTTTTATATCATTTTCTATATTTATAAATGAGCAAAATTTTTTTAAAAATATTTCATTATGTGTTTTCCATTCTTTAAAGATATTATTAACTTTGTTTTGTTCCTTATTATATCCATTAAGTATTATTTTTTTTTTTTTTTTTTTATTTAATATATCTTTTGATAATTTTTCATCTTTATTGAAAATTATTTCATAAATATTTTTCTCTGTTTTTAAATAGACATCATGTTTAGGATTCTTTATTTTTATTTTTTTTTTTGAAATCCATGGATTTAAAAATGTATGAATATGTTTATATCCATCTTTTTGTATTTTTAAGCTTCTTATATAATTCCAGTAAATCCATAAAATAGATAAAATTTGGATTAAATGCATTTATTTTTTACAAGCATTTGTTATCTATATTATTTTATATATCCTATATATTTCTTTGTATTATCATTTCACAATGTTCTGTGTATCTACATTGCTACGAATAAAAAATACACATTTATATACATCATAATAAGTTCATGTTTATTTGCAATTCAAATTTTCAAGTGTTTATTCCCCTTGCCTTAATAGGTTAATGATATTATCAAAAAAAATGAATATCATATGTATACTATCAGTTATATATTTTTTTCTAAAAATAACAGAAAACTCTAACAAATTACTCCAAAAATGGATAAACAAAAGAAGCAAATTCACACTAATATTACTACAAAGATGAAATGATGAAAAGGCTGGAAAAAAAAGTGAAAAAAATGATATATAAAATACAAGTGCAAAAATAGTTTCAGTGAAAACCCAAATAACATTATTTTTTTAATTTTTTAATTTTTTTAATTTTTTTAATTTTTTTAATTTTTTAATTTTTTAATTTTTTTAATTTTTTTTACAAAATCGGTGACTTATTTTATTTAACATACATGCATGAATATGTTTATATCCCCCAATTGAGGAATATTTCCTATTATTTAAGATTAGTGATATATTCTGATTTTATTTTTATTTTTTTTGTTTTGGAACACGAACTTGTGTAAAGCAGCCTTATCAGATTCATTTAAATTTTTTCAGAAACTAAAATGAAAAAAAGAAAGTAGTTCATGCATTTTTTATATCATTTGGGAATTTAGATGCATAATGGAAAAAAAGGAAAATAACAATTTCCCAAATTTCTTAGATGAAAATGAAAAGAACAACTATGTGAAATGTGAAATGATAAAAAGTATGAACAGGCGAGGAAAAGAAATACTTATAAAAATGTTAAAAATAAAAGAAAATGTAATATATGATAATATATTAAATATAAATATATCAATTAAAAATATTTGGATATATATGGATTTACAATGTACATTTTCTTTAAACGATTTAATACTTATTTCTCGGACTTTTAAAAATACTGAAATAATATATGATGATATAAGTTTTGAAGATAATGAAAAACACGAAAAAACAAATGAATCCTTATTTGATGAAGAAAAAAAACCCAAAAATATTTTTCTATATTTTCAAAATTATAAAATCCGAAAAAATGTGGTTAAAATTTTTTTCCCCAAAACTCACACAGTTTGTTTTATTCATAAAAATGGATCAATACATATACATGGCTCATTAGTTTTAAAAAAACTTTTACTAATATTAATAAAAGTTGTTAAAAAATTAAAATATAAAACATTTTGGAAATATACTAAATGTCAAAATAAAAAAAATGAATTTAATCACAATATTTATGAATTATGCACCTTTCCATCACTTTTAGATAAATCTTTTCAAATAGACACAGAAAATTTATTAAATGAAACTAAACCAAAACAATTTGAATATATTAAATCATCGAATATGATAGAAGGTACTAAAACACAAAACACATTTAATTCTGCCTCTTTTATCAATAAAAATTTAAATCAAAAGATTGAACCAATAAATCCAGAACATTCTTCATCAAATTTAAATCAAATAGACATGTTAGTGGATGGCTCAAAAGAACCTAATCGAATTATAAATAATTGCGAAAATATTATCAAAGAAATACGCGATAAGATAGATAAATTAAGCCCTTTGAAAAATTATAGCACTACTTTTGATGAGCTAAATAATAAAATTGAAAAAAAAAAATTGAAAAAAATCGAACAAAATTGCATGAACAGTCATAAAAAAATAACTCATAAAAATTCTGAAAAAAGTGACTTTTTATGTTTTGAAGATAATTTTTCCGATTTTGGAGAAAAGGAAGAAAAACTTTTGCTCTTGAATAGTAATAATGTCAAACAGAATAAGGAAGAAGACTTGAATTTTTTGAAAAAAAATAAGAAAATATATAATTGTGGGTTATCCAATTTTAATACATTATATGAACATAACACTGGCGAAAATTATGATTCACAAAATAATCAAGTAAATATAAAAAAACAAATAAGAAATAATTTAGATTTTGAAAATATTCCTATAAATAATGAGTGGGATACTAATAAAATTAGCAAGAAAATTATATACAAATTTAATATCCATAATAAATGGACATATATAATTCGTGATGATGTGATTTTTGATATGACAAAATTTAATATTAAACAATTAGTATGTGTTTTTAAAATTAAATTAAAACATTTTGATATAACACGAATTTACAATTATATTGAATTTAAAAATATATTAACTGATATTAATAATATTGTATATATAAAAATCGATCAAAATTTTTTAAATAAATTAATTTCACAAACAAATTTAGAAAATTTTGTTAAAAATAATTTTATACAAAACTATCATATAAACAATAAAAATTCAGTTAGAACCGTTTTGCTATTTAGCTCTGGAAAAGTTGTCATTTATTCCTGCAAGGATATTCATGAAGTTTTGTCTATTTCAAGATTTGTTGTAAATGCCTTAAGACGAAATAATAACATTATCTTTGAATAATTTGCAATATAATAAATTAAACTTTCCTTTTTTTTTTTTAAAACAAAATAAATTTTTTAGTAACAAATTTTTATGTAAGTTTTATGGTATATGAAATTCACGCATTGTGTATATATGTTTCATATAATATTTTAGTTGCATAAATATATGCACACACTTTTTTTGACCAATAAACTATTTGCATATATATTGTGCAATTATTTTCTAAACAAAAAAAAAACTAGCCATAAAATAATAGCTATTTACTTTTTTTTTTCTTACAAAATATATTGTTTCGCTACCTTTTCAAAGGTATGATTTATCACAAGGATCGGGATTTTCTTGCAAACCAAATGAATTAGTGGCATGTTTTTGTTTTAATTCGTTGATTTTTGATTTGTATCCTTTGTAAGATGGTAATGAAGACATTAAGACAGTTTTTGGTGTAGCATTAAATTTTATGTACAAGTCAGGTGCATTTATAATTTGAAGCCTAGCAGCCATACATTTTGTTATATAAAAATTTTCGAAATATCCAAATGAATAAATAATATTTTTAATTAAACTAGGTACTTGCCATTTCTCGTATTTTAAAAAGTTATTTTTTTCACAATAAAAGCCGAGTAATGATCTATACATTAATTCACATGAACAAAGTAAATGCTTATGTGTGTGCCACTCTATATGTTTTAATGGATAATTATAAAAATAATTGTGGTTGTTGTCTTTTTCTTTATTTTCATTTTTATATTCAACAACTAAATCATTTAAATTGGTAATATCTTCTTTACTATAATTTTGTGGAATTATTTTTCTATCTCTTTTATATTTTAATAAATATTCCAAAATACTATTGTCTTTATATAAATAATTTAAATAATCTTTGCTTACGCTACTAATCATAATGTTATTTTTATAAAGGCTATATAAATAATGGCCTTCTAATTCATTTAATAAAAGTAAACTTCTTCCCGTTGTATTTTTGGCTATTGATATATTTGTTGTTAATATGTATTCATCGATATTTGTCCGAATACCTACTTGTATTACCAAATCTACATTGTCAATTTCTATTCCTTGATATAATAAAGATGATGAAAACAATATTTTGTTTCTTCGCTTTTTATTTATGTTTTCACTATTATTATTAAATGTGTCTAATGTATACATTTTTTTGTCTAAACTTAATTTGCTATGTAAACATAAAATTACAATATCTTTTAACGCTTCAAATTCCTTTTCATAATTTAATCCTTCCGAATGATCAGTTTCGGTATTTTGTTCGTCATTTATAAATTGATTTTTTTTTTGATAATATTTTTCATGGCGATTCAAACAAGTGGATTTAAACATATTTTCATCTAAAAGTTTATCCTCTTTGATATTTGATTCTGCATTTATATTAATTTGACTAATTGATAAATCAGTAAATACAAAAGGGTTTGAAGAAATGGAGAAGTTGACATTTTCTTTATCATAATAAAAAGAATTACAAAAATTGTTAATATTATTTTTAAAATTATTTGTAAACTTATTACATTTTAGATATAGCAAAAATAAATACCCTTTAAATATATAGTGCTTAAAAATAGCATATATAAATTGTAACATTTTTACAGTTGGCATAATGATAACAATTTTTGATGAATTATTTGATATAAATTCTTTATGAATTATATTAAAAAGTATTAAAGCAAATTTATCAGAATCGTAAATTAAATATTCTTGTTTTAAAAAAATATGAGTGGGAATATTTTTTCCTTTATTTTGTTCATAATTATTATTGCTATTGTCATACATTTTATAATTATTATAATCACTATTACTTAATTTTAATTTTCTTACTTTTTCTTCAGGACCTTCATATTTATATTGTTCATCTTCTTTTTCAATCAATGCCCCATCTGAATTATTATTTTTTTTGTGGTCTTTTGATATACTATTAGTTTGATTTAATTTAATATTTCTTTCAATATTATATATATCATTACACTTTTTTCTATTTTCCATCACAATTTTATTGTCTATTTTTTCAAATACTTCATTCGCTTCATATGACATACCATTATAATAGGTAATATTTTTGTCTTCTTTATTTATACAATTTTTATTGTTTTGATTTTTTGAAAATTCAGATTTAAAATTAATTAGATCATTTGTGTGTGCATTCAATTGTTTTGTTTCACTCCGTTCTGATTGAGTATGTACAATAAATGAATTAAATTTATTAACATGTTCATAAAATATTTTTGAATCTTTAGCATACCAAAGTTTGCCTACATCATCACAATTTAATATATTGTTTTGATAGATTTTTAATAACTGATCATTAAATTTATGATAAAGTTGGAATTGTAAATTCTGTACATGCTCATAATATTTTTGATAAGAACTTTTATCATTTGAATTAAAATTAATCATATTCATAATAATAGAAGAATAGAAAACATTATTATCAAATATACAATTATGTACAAAATTTAAATATAAATAATTTAAACGTAACAATCTATATGCTAATTGTTTTAAAAAATTATTAACTATGCATGTTAATAAAATTGTTTGATGTCCTTTAGGTAATATATTTTTTATTATTAATATATTTTTTAGGTAATTTTGATTTAAAAGAAAATAAGCTTCATCAATAATTATTGTATCACATAAAAAAAATAAGTTAGAAAAAGAAGTCGAATATTTTATATGATTAATAAAAGACACCGGGGTTGTAATAATTATATGAGGTTTTTTTTTTTTTAATTCATTTATTTCACCTTGCATGTTCATATTTTTTCTACCATGAATATAATGACATACTATATTATATGGATGATACATTATTAATTTTTTAATGATATTATATGTCTGTTCTACTAAAATAATATTTGGACAAATGATTAAAGCATGCACATAATTCTCTTTAATTTTATGATATTTTTTTAATTTGTTTATTTGTATTATAATTTTATGTAACAATGGGATAGAATATCCAATCGTTTTCCCAGATCCTTTGAATGAATAAACAAGTAAATCTAAATCTTTAAAAAAAAGTGGAAATAAACAATATTGATTAGTAGTCAAATATTTTATATTAAAGTTTTTCAAAAGACTTAATTTTATATATGAATCAATGTTTATATTCTGTAAATATTTATATTTGCATAATTTCTCAATGTAAGACTTATTAAATATATTTTGTGACGAAATTTCTGACTTGGTCATATTTTTATTGTTATGTTCAGAATTGTTTTTTATATTATTCAATGTTTCACGTGCATCATCGTTAGTTATATTTTCGGATATTATATCATGTCTATTATCATTAAAACAATCAGTTAAACTTCTTATAATGATGCTATCTTTATTTTTATTTTCTTCATTCTTTTTGTCTGTATTTTCAAACGAAAAAAAGGAATTTTCTTCGTGTCCCTTTAAATTAATAACATTGTCTACATAATTAACACAATTTTTTTGAAACGTGGTGTTTGATAAAAATGTGTCATAAAAATGAAATGGAATATATTCCCTGTTTGATGATGTTTGTATGCACAGTTCAGATTTTATTTTTTTAAATTTTTTTAAACATAATTCATTTAAATCGTTTATATTGTCATACACTATTTTATTTTGTTCATTTTGCAAATTAAAGTTGGTATTTGGTTTGTTATCATTATGGTCATATTTATTTTGATTTTTGTCATTATAATTATTAATATTATATATATGACTGTTAATATTTTTTTTAGGATGGTTATTATCATCAGCAATGGGAATGATGCATTCAATTTCCTTGTATGTTAAGAATGTTCTTTTTCTTTCATTTTTTAAATGAGTTAAGATTTTAAAACAGTTTTTTACATTTTTAAATTTTATTTGTAATATCATTTAATATGAACTGAATATATGTAAATATATTTCTATCCTTGCATAAATTATTTTGATATTTTTAAAACTGTAAAAGTATTCGAAATGAATTTCCAATCGTCTATAATGTTATATTTATGAACAAGTCAGGAAAAGAGGCAAGCAATAAGCATGTAAAGATATATGCTTATATAGGCCTATACTTATATCTAGACATGCATACACAATAATAATTATTTTATCATCAAAATATAACAAACATATTTACCATATCACTTTAAAAATAGTATTTACGAGTTTGATGGCTAATTAGGAGTGTATTTAATTATTGCATTTTTTTTTGTTAAAATAATAATCTCGTTTTTTTTTTAATATTAAATAATAATAGTTAATTTGCTTTTTAAAATATAAAACATTTATTTTAATTTTTATAGCATAAAAAATTCATACCTTTTTTTGCATAACTAAATACGTACACAATACATGTTTGGTTTTCCATTAAAATGGGATTGTATATATTTTGTTATTATTATTATTTTATTTTTTTTATTATTTTATTATTTTTATTTTTTAATTATATTTAAATGCATAATTTTTTAGAAATGTTAAAGCAAAATTTTATTTTTCATTATTATCATTATACTATATAGATATTAAAATAATTAATAATTTTTATATTATGAAAAATAATTATGAGGGCAGGTGGTGTAGTGGTATCACGCTTGATTTGCATTCAAGAGGTCCGGGGTTCAATTCCCCGTCTGTCCATTATAAAAATAAAAAATGTTTTTTATTTATTTTGTATTTATTAATTATACTTTTTTAATTTCAAAAAATAATCCTTATTTTATTATAATATTAAATACGTATTATTATTTTTTAGTTCAAAAATAAAACGTAGTATAAAATATGATTATTAATTACTATTTCCATACATTCAACTTATTAAAAAAAAAAAAAATAATAATAATAATAATTTTGATATTTTGAACTGCTCCGTCAATTATTATACATATTTTCAATTATTATAATATAATATACATTTGTAACATTTATATTTTTTAAAATAAATTTTTTCATTATTAAAATTATGTGAGTATAAAAATCATCTATATTTTATTATATTATTATTTATTGTATTATTATTTTACTTTTTTAAAAAAAATAGATTTTCTAAATTTTCCCACGCCGGGAATTGAACCCGGGCCTTTCGGGTGAGAGCCGAATATCCTAGCCACTAGACCACGTGGGATATAATTGGATTTTGTTCAATTTTTTTAAAAAACATTTTTTTTAACTGTTAAAATATATTCTTAGATTATATGTATAATATGAAATTTGCATATATCAGTTATTTTTTCCTATATAAGAAATGTTTTTATTTCGCTGATTAATAAAATCATATTCACAGATTGTTAATATTTTTTTTTTTGTTAGTTGTATAGTCTAATATAATTTGTATAGTTACTGATATATATTATGTATATATTTATACACCAATTTTGGATGTAATATTTATTTAAATAAAAAAGATAAAAATAATAATAAAATGCATAGTAATATATACACTCTTTTTTTTCGAAAATGTAATAGCTATGTAAAGAAGAAAGTAATGCCATGGAATATCAACAATAACTTTAGGAAAATACAAATTTATTCATATTTTTCTTTATATCATCAACATTATTTTTATATTTTTTTCTTGAGGAATAAATAATATTAACATCCTTTATATTTTTTCCCTTCCTTTTTGTATTATCAATGTTTATAATTCCTTCATATTCCATTTGTTGAGAATTTATACCACTTAAAATTTTTAAAAAATTCATATAATAAGACAAATCATATAAAATGTTTTTTTCTGTTTTTTTATTTTCTTCTAAACTAACTGACTTTAAGACATTCATAATATTTTTATTTATCATGTTATTATTTTTTATTGTAGAATGCTCTATTCCACTGTCTTTATGTTTTGCTATACTACACACAAGCATATTTACATTTAAAAAAAAAAATAATAGGAAAATTTTGGCTAGCTCCATTTTTATAATATGATATACAATTAAAGGCAAATGGCCAACAAAAAAAAGCTGAAAAAATGATGAAAAAAGTTAACAATAAAACGAACAACGAATTATGTATCGTCTCCTTTTCTTATGAATGCAAATTGCTACAATGGTATAGTTCTCTATTTTCCCAGGAAAAATAATTATATAAAATAATAATTGACAAAAAAATATTGAAGTAAAATTTTGTCGTTCCTTTTGAAAAGGCGTGTATATGAAATAAAAAGTTAAAAATATGAATATATGTATCATATATTAATATGTAAAATAATAATAAAAAATAAAATGGAAAGATAAAACAAATAAAATATATAATTTAAAAAAAAGTGTTAAAAAAAAAATTAGTTGAAATGAAGGTTAAAGAATATGTATTTTAAGGCACGTGTATTTATTTTTATATATTTTTCATCATAGCAAAGATTTAAGATATCCGAATAATAATTTTTTAATTTTTTATAACTTAAATTAGAATTAATTGTTTTTTTAAGACCTTTTTGTTTATTTATATTTTTGTAATATGTTGATATATTTTCCTTATATGAAATAATTTGATTAATATTTTTAAAATCATAAAATTTATAAATGGTATTAAATATATTAGATAAAATTATATTATTGTCTAATTGTTTATAATATAATATGAATTGTTCCCAATTTAAAATATTTTTTGAATTTTCTAAAAATATATTTGTTTCTATTTGATTTGAAAAAATCTCTAATTCTTGATCTGTTTCAATCACATCCTTTTCATTTTTCTTAAAATTATTTGAATTTGGAATTATATTTATTTGACAAAATGATAAGAATGTGTCGTAACTATATAACCAAGGATCATAAAAAAAAAACAATTTTTTTTTTTTTTTAATTTTATACTTTATATATAATGTAAAAAATGTTTCTAAATTCTCAAAAATAGTTGTTATTTTATTTACAAGGGGTATTATAAATTTAAAAAATAAACGATAAAAAGATATATTATATTTAATATATAATTCTAGTTCTTTTTCTAAAAGACATATTTCTTCATTTATTTTTATATCTGTTAAAGTATTTAACAAATTTGTGTTATTTATTTCCCTTTCGTTATTTTTATTGTTGTTTCCAAAGTTTTGTAAAAATAATTGTTCGAATTTTTTTATTTTAACTAGGCATATGTTACTCTCTCCTTCATTTATAATATTATTAATAACATTTTTTAAATTGTTTGTATTTTCATTACAATTTGTCAAATTTGTGGATTCAATTTTTTCCTTATTTCCGTCATGAGTACAATAAAATGCATCCTTAATTTGTTTGAATAAAATTTTGTTAATATTTTTAAAAAAATATTCCATAAAATGATCAAATATAGTGACCGTTTTTTTATATGGAGGTATAGATATTAGGGAAAATAAAATTATAAAATGAAAAGAAGAATTGTTAATTTTATATACATATTTTTTTATCATTTTAAAAATTTTACTTTTTATTATTATCTTAATTATTTTTTTAATTTTGGGTTGTCCTTGATCTAGTATAGGTTTATTTAATATATTGTAGACAAAAAATAAATAATTATATATTTGTTTTAAAGCATATGCTATTTGATTTTTTTTAAAAATATTTATAAATTTTTTGAGTAGCAATATGGTATTTATATTTTTTATTTTTATAGTAATTTTTTTCCATAACTCAATTAATATATTAATAAAATTCAAAAAATAAAGAGAATAACTAATATTTTTATAAAACATATCATGTGTTAATATTTTTTCATGTTTTTTGTAAAAATCATTAACAAAATTGTAACTATTACTTATGTTATTTATTAAAATATTTTTTTTTTTTATACATTTATTTATATTATCCACATAAATATTATAAAAAACAAATTTTTTAACATCCATTAAATATATATCTTCAATAAATTTATGGATATAATCATTATAATCATACATATTATTAAATCCTCTTTTTTTTATGTTTTTCACATTTTTTAAGTATATATGAAAATTATGAATATTCATATTTTCATTACTAATATTATTATTTTTTTTTAGAATTAAAAATATGTCTAAATAATTTTTATTTATTAATATATTATAAATATCATTATAAAAGTTTTTTATTTCATCGCTTTTGTTCTTATTTATAAATATTTCTTTGTTTTCTTTTTCAAACTGATTATATATATTTTCCTTCATTTCAGTTTCGCCATCATTGCATTTTGTCTTATTTTCTGAACATGTGGATTGAATTTTTGTAAAATCGTGAAAATCTGGAATATCTACATTTTTCAAATTGTCAAAATGAATCTCTAACTCGTTCATGTCTTTTTCATTAATTTCATTTTCTTCACAAACACTTTTGTTATCTTCTTTTGTATTGTTATTCGGCATAATCTCTATTTTATTATTAGAATTTAGTATATCTGGTTTATTATTTTCTAAAAAATCTTCATCAATTTCTAATTTGAAATGATCAAGAATAATGTCTTTACTAACATTTTCAATTTCTTCAATCATTTCTAAAAAAATATTATTTTCGTTAGAATTATTTATATATTTTTTGTTTATTATTTTTGATGGATAACTTTCTATTTTTTCCTCAAATATTTTATAACAAGTTTTATGTACTTCAAACATATAATTTATTTCATTTTTATTATTTTTATTTAAATATAGTTTATCATAACTTCCTGATGATTTGTTTAAATATTCTGATAAAAAAAAATTATTTTCGCTTTTTTTTACATCTTTAAAAAGAATATCGTTATTTCTTTGTTCTTCTTCTTTTTCAAACATTTCATCATATTTATTAAATTGAATTTTATCATAAAAATTAAATAAAATATCTGATTTAATTAAATCGTCACTGCTATGAATTACTTCTTTCTTTTTGTCAATATTTCCATCTAAAATGTTTTTATCTTTTATATTAAATATATCACTATCTTTATCATCAAATACTAATGAATTGTATATACATTCCTTAAAATTAGTTTTTGGAAATATATTTGAATTAAAATCAAAAGGAAAAGATATGTCTTTTGTATTTTTTTCATTTTCCATGAAGTTTATATCATAATTTATTATCTCCTTATTTGGGTAAGTATCCAAATCAATATGGTCAGAAATTTTATCGACTATATCTGTTTCATTTTTTGTACATGACTTGTTACGAAAATCAAAATCAGTGCAATTATTTTTTTTATTTTCATAAAAAATATTATCAAATAAAATTGAGGTATTCAAAATATCTTGGTTGTTTTGTTCGGAACTTATATTTTTTTCTAATTCTTTTTCAAATGGTTCGTATCTTTTTTCCCACTCGATGTTCTGATTTTCACTACCCACAATAAATACATCATTAATTTTGTTTATTGTTATGTCTTTTTCTTTTGGTTCTTTAATTTTTTCAATTTTATTATAATTTTCATCAAAATAATTATAATGCACTATTTGTTCATGTGTATGCATTACATCATTGTTTACTTCTGTATTTGTATTTTTTAATATATTTTCATATTTTGTATTTTCACTATTTTTATAATTTTTTTCAAAATTTTTTATATCATCTATTTCATTCAAATATAACAAAGAATCATGATTTGATTGATATGAATTTATAGTACTATTTATATTTGTTTCTTTTTTATTTTTGTCTAAATGTTTTATTTTTGTTAATTTGTTAACATGGTTGTTTTCATTATATTCCATAAAAAAATCAAAATCGTTGTCCTTTGGTTTTTGTTTATTGGTTTGTCTTAAAAATAAATCATCTTCTTTTTTTACATTCCCTGTTTTTGTTATTTTATAATTATCATGAGATTCTTTATTATTATTATCGCTACCGTTAATATTTTTTCCCATTTTCGTTAAAAATATAGAACCATCTTTGTTAATTTTGTCTGTACAATCTATAATATTACTTTCCGTTTGAATATTACACGAAAATATATTATACAATGTTTTTATATCCTTTATGTTTACATTATTTTTACTTATATTGTTTGAGCTATGATAACCATTTTTTTTTTTTGTTTTTTTGCTACAATTTTCGTAGTTTTGCATTTTTATCAAACCTCATTAGCCATATATAATCCATAACAACTGTGAAAGATTAATATATGAATGCATATATGCACACCTTTTTTACATATATATGTGGCAAATCCAGTTATATGATTTCCTTTCGAACTTAGTTATATATTTTATTTCACATATGAAACAAATAATTACGGAAAAAACTTTTTATGGGTATAATAATATGTAAGAAAAACAAAAAAAAATACCAGAACATAGGCGAAGGAACAAATGAAATTCACATTTCTATGGCAACCAATAAAATGATTTTGCCGTTTCCCTCCACGCAATTCTTTGATTTTCGGTTAGCTATTTTTTTTTTTTTTTATGTATTGTTATGAGCATGGTCATATTTTCAAACAAATATATGCATATGGGAAATAAACATAACTTTGTGTTTGGCTATAAATAAACTACTACCACATAAGCATTTGTGTAGTATATAAACGTTATAATGTGAAATACGTAAAATATAAATCTCAATAAAGCAAAAGGCAGAACAAATTAATACATATTTATGATGAAAGGGTGGAAAAAAAAAAAAATGCATATAATATTACCTGTACATATCTCGCCATTTTAGTACTTTGGCTAATAATTGGATAATTAGTTACCTAATTTACAGGTTTATTTATTTGAAAAATAAGCACTGGAATTAGTTTAAAATAAAAACAAAAAATAATATATTGTAAATATATATTTAAGGTATTTGTTTAATGCATATCACCTACCTTATTCTCACGTAATTTAATTAATAGTATATTGACGAGTATTATTAAATGTGTCAAAATATGCACTTGAAAATAGTATACACTAATAATATTGCATGTACATAAATATTATTGCATATACTTCTCCGGAAATATTATAAGAATAAAATAATATATTTGTTTATATTATTTTTTTGTTCTTTTTCAAACTTTGCTGAGGTAATAATTTTCACAAGAGCAAAGGCAGTGAGTTGTCATATAAAATGGAAAGGTATAAATTGGGAAAATTGTAAAAAAAAATAAATGAAGAGAAAAGAAAGATAACAAATAGCCAACAATATATGCACACGTATAATATGCTTATTTTTTTTTTTTTACAAAAATATATTTACATGTTAAGGTATTTTTTGGTTGGCTATCTTCATTTTCGTATATTATTCTTATACAACGCCAAAATTTACAGTGATACATCAGGTTTTTATATATTATTCTTTATATTAAATTTTATATCGCATATTTTTTGTTAGTGATATTTCCATACTCAATAATATGCATATACAACATTTAAAAAATGGAAATAAACAAAAAAAAATAGTTTATACAACTACAGCATTTTTAAACATATATGCACACATTGCAATAAGTACAAAACAATTATATAATATTTTTTGTATGTTTATAGTTGCATAAAAAAATAAGCAAATAAACTTATCACATTCTATTAAATCGGGAAAACACAATAAAGAAAAAAAACGAAGAGTATATAGAGTAAATACATGGAAAGAATATAGTTTTTAACCATTTCATTTATAATGTACTACAATTTTTGTAAATAGACAAAATTTCGGTGCTTATTTTATATTTAATATTATCAGGATATTGCTTAGCCAAAGACATTAAGGTAGAAAAGTTTTGATCTTGATGAATATTTCCAAACTGCTTTATACTTATTTTATTTATTTTTTTTTTTTTTAAATAAGGTAAATTATCATGGATAAAATTATAATTACTTTTTTTATTGATAGGGCTAAGATTAGTATTCTTTTTTTTTTTGTTACTAATATATTTATATGCACATATTATCATTTTGTAAATATCATTTTTTTTTATATTTGTAAATAATATATTTTTAATATGTTTAAATAGATTTTTATATTCTTTTTTATTATGAATATAAATTAATACATGTGAATAAAATAAAAAATCATTATCAGTAATATATGTTAATATATTATTAATCTGTTCAGGTAAAATATTCATATTAATATCATATTCGGATATTTGGCTAGCTGTCATGTTAATTTTATCGTATTTTTCTGCACACGTATTTGATATATTTGGATTTGAATTATTTAATTCAGTTTTTTTTGGTTCCATCTCTTTTTCATGCATTTCTTGAATAGCTTCGTATATGAATTTAAATTTTCTTCTATATCCCAAATAAAGATAAATTATGTGCAAAACAAATATGTTAATGTCATTATTATTTAATTTTATTTTTATGTAATTCATTATATTCTTTAGGAAAGATAAATTTTGATTTATTAAAAGACAAAACATACAAGCTAAACAATAGGTAAAAATATAATTAAATTGATATATGTTAATTATTTTGTCTGCTAAATTATATATATTTTTATAAATTAATAAATTAATACAAAACATAATGTCTATTTTTTTGGAGTTTATTATATTCCCATGTATATCGAGATCTTCTTGTAGCAGCTGTTGTTGGAGAATTATCAAATCAATATATCTGTTTTGGGAAAAAAAAAATATTATAATTCATTTGAAGATATAGAAAAATATGAACATGTACATGTTTATATACATTTGGAGCTTTACCTGAATATTAATTCAATTGGAATGGTATGATTTGTTCGTTTTTTAGTTTCATCAAAAAGAATATTAAAATTGCTTTTATTATATAGCTGTCTATTTTTCTTTTTTCGATTGGTATTATTTCGAAATATGAAATTGTCATAAAAAATATTTCTGTTGGAATTTTTATAATTCTTCGAACTGAAAAAAATACACATATATATTTTTCGCATAAATTTTAATATATATTTGTCTTAATATTTTTATTTCAAAAAATAAAACTCTTTACCTTTCTAAACTTTTAACAATTAAGGTAAAATTTACAAGAGCATTGTTTAGATGGCCATTCTTAGCATCACTGTAAAGAAAATGAAGATATATATATACACATATCATTTTAAATTAAGTAAAAATATGCCATATATATTTTTTTGTTCGTTATTTTGATTACACATTCTGGGCAATAGAATAATGGTATATACTTATGATAGCTGCATTTAAATAATCGCTTGAAAAAATCTAAAATTTTAAATAAAAATGTAAAAATAATATGATATTTTCGAATAAAAAATCTGTAAAAAATTATTATATATCAATACATGTCAGAATGTATGTTAATTTTCCCCTTACCACATAATTGTAAAGCAAGTTGTACATTTTCTTTTTTAGTAAATAGCACTTTATTTTCTGAACACAAAATAAGATTAAAGAAGTATAGTAACACAAATAAATATATAAATTTATAAATATGTAAATATGCAAATTTATTTATGTTTATACAAATGATCACTGATTTATAGCTTTACCTGCTGAAGAAGTGGGTTCCTAAAATTAGACACATTTTGAAATATCTTATAAATATAATTGTACTTATTTGCCCTTTTAACGATTCCTATGAAATATTCTGATAGTAAATTCTGCATAAAAGATAGAAATATATAGGAAATTGTATTTAAATAAATATGCATATATTTTTTTCACTATTTATAAACATGAATTAATGCTATATATTTTTCTCACATTTTTTATAAGGAGCTTAAGACATGATTTGCTCAAATCATATTTTGTATATAAATTCATCAAATTGTGCAAAGAACAATAGTCTTTTAAACTTCTTATAAAATTATCATCATATTTTGAATTATTGTAGTTTGTCAATTTTAAGGACCTGACCAAGCAAGGAAAAAAACAAAAAATAATAAACATGCATATATATATTTTTCGTAATAAATTTAATTTTGCTCATTTTTTTTAATAATTAATTATTTATTGTTGAAAAAATAGAATAAAGATTTTATTATTACCTCGATTCGAGAGGAAGTAGTAAAGAAGTAATAAAAAGGTAGATTTTTATTTTTTTTGCATTAATTTTATTGTTAACATATTTTGTATTTTCGAAATAAATATCTTTAGAAACTTGATTAATATCATTTTTAAAATATTGTAACATGATATTCATATTAGCGCTCGGATTTATATAACATAGAGGATAAGAACAATTATTTATATCATAAAACAAATATTCATAATAATCTATAACGTCCTTAGATATAAAAAATTGCATTATATTTTTGTCTAAAGAATTATTGTGCATCAATATAATGTATCTTTGGAATATCTCTAGTTTGTTCTTAAACATATTAGTAATTTGAGTAATTTTCTTTTGTCTTATATAATTGGAATATATAAATGTTGTTTTCGAGCTAGCCAATTTTTTTATTTTAAGCTTATTATTTTTTTGTTGTAAAAACTTGTCTTTTTTTTCTGACTTGTTCATAAAATTACTACGATTATTATTATTTATTTTATTTTTTTTTTTTAAAATTGATAAACAATAATTTCGTAAATATAGTGTTTGGATTAGTGCACTATCTTGATTATAAGAATAATTCTCCTCATTTTCGAAATAATGTTCGTTATAATTTATTACATATGGATTTTTTATTATATCTATTAAATAAATAAATAAATTTTTGTGTGCAAACTTATTTACCTTTTCTATATTACTATCCTTAGCTTTAAAATAGATGTTGTTATAATAGTTGTAAAGAAAACTAAATGTTATTTCGTTTAAAACATGTCTACTTATATAAATAGGTGTACTAAAGGAATATATATATTTTTGTTCGTTATATAGCAAATTTGTACATATAATATTATTTTTTGATTTATATTTTGGAGAAGAAAATAATTCTTTACTTTTTTTTATTTGCAAACACGAATAATAATTAATATTATCAATAGTAAAATATTTAAAAATGTTTTGTCTAATATTCGTTTTTTTTCTTTCTTTTTTAATCTTGTTAATTTCGGAATTTGTTAATATAATATAAATAAGATAACTGTATTTCCCAGTTTGAATAATCATTTTATAAATATTTTCATTATTTATTAAATTGTTATTTTTGTATAAAGATAAATTATCAGAATATATATTTTTTCTGTAATTTCGCTCTTGATTTTTTATTTCTTTAAATATTTCAACTTGTTTAATATTTAAATTGTTAGTAACATTATTTCGTTCTACATGTGTATATTTGTTGAAATAAGATGATAACTTTTTATAATTTTTATATATATTATTACAAAAGTGAAAATCAAAAAAAAAGAAACAAAATAAACTAAGAGTGGAATAAAAATGCATATTATTTTTATTTAAAAGTTCATAATGGAACGCTATTATATTAAATCGAATATTTTGAATTATTTTATGTATCCTTCCTTTTCTTATAACTTTAAAATTATTTTTTGTTTTTTTTATAATATTGCATAGTTTCACTTCATCTACAGGATTCATAAAGATATGGCCATTAGCTATCTTTGTATCGCTAATTTTATCAATTGTTGTTTTTATTTGTTTATTTTCGTTTTGAAAATTATAAACATTGAATGTGTCAAAATAGAATGAATTATGAATATTTTTTATTTTATTATATTTGTTTTTATTTCGTATATTCATCAAATTGTTATACAAAATTTTGTTTATATTATTATTCCTATAAATATATATCATATGTTCATGATTAAATATATAAAACCTTTTAATTTTTTCCAAAGAAGTTAGACTAACATTTTCTGCATTATTAAAAGGTAATTTGAAACGATATATCAAAAACATCAAATTTTTTATAGTTCTATATTTTTTAGAAATTTCTTTTTTTTTTGAAAATGAATAAAATAAATCGTACTCATTTAATATATAAAATGCATTTATGTTATAAAAATAACAAGAATATATTCTATGTATTAAATAATTACATATATTATAATTTTGTTTTTTTAATGCATTTATTAAATTTTGTATATTCATTTTAATAATATCCTTAATCTTAATATTTAAATTTATAGATATTTTTATATATATTAGTATAGGCAATAAATTAGATATTAAATTGGTTGCGCTTTTTAATTCCTTATAATTTTCATAAAAGAAAAAACATATTTTATAAAAAATATATATCAATATATTTGTACTAGCTTGTTTGCTCATATTTTTATCTGTAGCCATGTTTAATCTATTTTTTTTTTTTTTTTTAATTTGTCTATCATGATTAGAGATATTATTTGGTGAATTATTTATTTCCAAATTAAAATTTTTAGAATTATAAATATTTGTTGTATTTTTTTTTGCGTATCTATCTATGATGTAATATTTTCTAATTATGTTATTTTTTGTTTGTTTATGCTTTTGTACATTTTCATTGTTTCTATAAATATAATTTTTGTAAAACATATTAAATAAACTGTGTTTTTTTTGAAAATGTATATTTTGTGTGTATTTAATTATGTCTTTTTTATCATTTTCAAAATGATTTGTTCTTAATTTGATAAGGTTATGTTTGTTTAATTTATAATCAGAAGTACTATAGATATTATTTTCATTGTTATTATGCAAGCTTTCACAAATTTGATCAAACAATTTTTGAGTTATAAATAAAAAAATAGAATAAATAAACTGGATATTGTTTTTATTTCGATAAATAGTCGACAATTTTAATATATCAATACATTTTTGTATGTTATATATGTTTTCTTTTTGAATTTGTTCAAAATTATTTTTTTTGATATTAAGTTTATTTTTGGAAACCATTGATTTATTTATCGTGTTTAAATTAACATTAATATTTAAAAGAGCATAATAATATATTTTATATATTTTATATGTAATCAAATTTTTACTTATTATATATTCTGCTAATTCGATATGGTTATTTTGTATCAATATTGGAAGTATATTTTTATATATTTTATTAAAGTTTTTTTTTAAAATATGTTCAATTTTCATATATTTAGCAAATAAGCTTAATACATAAAACTTTTTAATATATGTGTGTTTAAAATGCATTAATAAAAAATGTAAAAGATTTGTTAAAATATTTGGTTTATTTTTATAGAATATGTAATTAATTATATTTTGAAAATTTTGAGCTTTTAATTTTTTTAAAAATAAAATAATTTTTTTTTTTTTCATAATTTTACAATTATATGATTCAATTATTCTGCCTACTTCTTTATTAAGCCCCCACAAATTCAAAATATAATCATTTGTAGATTTTATAAGAATCTCAGATTTGTCTTTATTTGAAAAGTTTTTAAAATTTACCAAAAAATCACAATATTTGAATAGCTTATATGTTGAAATAAACTTTAATAGATCAATTTTACTTTCTCCTTTTTTTAAAATCGATATATAAATATTAACAAAATTAAATTTATTTGTTGGATTAAGAGGTGATAAATATAATTTGTGTATTTTTTTAATGCGATAAATTATTTTAAAAATATGTTTATATGCATTTAATTTGGCTATATTTGCATCTATGTTATTTGGAAGGTTGTATATATTTTCACAATTAACAATATACAGATGCATATTACTTTTTGAATCATAGTTTTGGACTTTTTCATTATATAAGCACATATTTAATGCTAACATAAGCTCATGAAAGCAAAATATTTCTAGGTTTTTATAATTTCTCATTATTTTATTTACAAATATATCTATCTGTACATCAATTGGTACATCTGTCTGTAGTATATATTCAAATAAGAATCTGAGATTTTCTTTTCTTTTATCTGCATCTAAATTAAGCTTATTAGAATTTTGAAACAAATTAGAATAATATTTTTTAATAATGATAGACTGATAAAATTGGTTCCCTTTTTCACATATGTCTACGCAATCTGCATAACTCTGATTGTCAAAAAGTGACGAAAAAAAAACAGATTTAGTAAAATAGTTAAAATGAAATAAATCATGATATTTTATAAAATAAATATCATTAAATAATTCAATGGTAAAATTATTGCTTTTTTCATTCTTTTTTTCGTTTTTTTTTTGGGCATTTTTTGTAATTTTAAAAATTTTATTTATGTTGTTATATAACTCCTTTATATATCGATTCAAAATATTATATTGCCTTGAAAAGTTATATGCATATAATATATTGAAACAAAACGGAAAATAATAATCGCATTTTTCTAAACATATAAAAATATTCATAATATAGTTTTTTTTATTAGCATTCATATTTGAAGTATCAGATTTTGTATGTGAATGTTTTAATCTTGTAGATCTGCATTTTTTTGAAAATATTTTTATTTCGTGATTTTCAATTTTGTTTATTATATATTCTATATACGATTTGTATAGTTGTTGTATATTTGTGATTTTATTTTTTTTTATTGTCAAATTTATATTTCTTTCTATAATTTTTATGGTATTTATATTTTCAATCAAAAATAAAAAATCGGAAGTTAAACATTCCATTATTGGCTTTTTATTTTTATATATATTTTTAGATTTTAATTTATATTTTATATGTCTATTACTTTGTATATTAGGACATAAATCAATAGTTCCAAATTGTGAATCTACATTTTCTTTATAAAGAGGAGGGTCAATATCCATAGAAAATAGTGTTTGTATATTCCCAACTAAAATTTTATAATATTGTATGAAAAACAATGAACATAAAACTTTAGCATTTGCATATGATTTTACAATAAACAAAATATATTTTACAAGTGTATATATATCTATGGTAAAAATATGAAACAAATTATAATTAATTTTTGTTTGATATTTTATGTGATATATATTTTTCTGATTCGATTTATTTTTTTGATTTTTAGAAAAATGCTCAACAAAATTTGTATCTATCTTATTTTTGCTTATCGAATCATATATATATGTTATTAAAATATCAGAAAAGAAAAAAAAATAAAGTAAATAATTTAATACATTTCCTTTTTGTTCATCTATATTTTGCACTAAAAGTGTAGAATACTTTTCTAAAATGATATGCATGTCTTTATAAGATGTGTATTGATATTTTGTTTTGTTTTTCATAAAAATGTTTGTATCTTTTGTAAAACTTGAGTAATTCGTTTTGTCTATTTGTGAATTTTCAATTTTTAAAACAACTTTTTTCTTCTTTTTCAAATTAGAAAAAAAAAAAAACATGTCTTGTAAAAAATTTTTTTTTTTATATAAATCTATGAAATATTTCTTTATCAATTTGGATTGTATTTTTAATGAGTTTGATGTTAAAAGTAGATATTTAATAAGAAGGATATTTTTTTTTTTTTTTTTTTTTTTTTCTTTTTTTTTGGTACTTAAATTTGTATTGACTTGTTTATCATATATATGCTTATTTTTGTAATTTCGATTTGTTTCTAACTTATTTTTAGATATATTTTTTTTTATTTCTAATAATATATGTAATTTTTTAATAAAATAAAGTAAAAATTTTAATATTAGTTGACCTTTTTTTTGTTGTTTAATTCTTGTTTTAACATTGTTTTTCATTTTCTTTACTTTTGTTTTTGCAAATTTTAATAAAAGAATTCCATTTTCAACATTATAAGAATGCGTTACACATATCCCAAGAAACATATATACTAACAAAAAGTCAATGTTGTAATTATTCCCAAAAATATACCTATTTATTTCATTATCTTTATATTTGCTAATATAATAAGACATTAAATGAAAAAGAACAAATTTTTGATAATAAATATTTTTAGATGTATATAAAATTTGAGAAACAAATGAATTATTGATAAATGCTGAATCTGAAAAGATATTTTTGATATATAATTTTTTAAATATTTGAATAAATCTGAGATATAAAATTAGATTATATGTATATGTAGACATAGTTAATTGTTTTTTATATTTATAAAGAATAAAAATATCAATATTTCTATCTTTTTGATTAATAATATTTTTATAAATATATTCTTGTGGTATATTATATATAATATCATATATATATTTGTCTAAAATATTAATTTTTTTTTTTTTTAATTTATGTTTTCTTTCATTTTTCTTGAAACAAGAATATATATATTCTTTGTCTTTTATTTTGTTTTCTATTTTTGTTAATAAATTAAAAAATGAAAATTTTATATTTTTTTTATGATTTTTTATTTTAAATAATATAAATTTATTATCATATTTTGAAGAAGGGTATGTTAATAAAATTCCAAAATTTTTAACTTTATCATTTTGTTTTTTATTTTCAAACAAAATATAATTGTTCTTATATGTTTCATTACACATTGCTTTCTTGTTTTTCACGTTTTTAATAATTCTAAATTTTGTAAAAAATATTATTAATCGTGTATAAATATTTTCAAATATTTTGAATACCAAATTTCTTAAATTAAAAAAAAATAACGATTTAATTTTGTTTATTTTTTTATTATTTTCTTTTAATTTATTATATATGAATATTACAAACTTTATAAAATTCAATGCCTTTATCTGTCTTTTTTCTGTAAACCTCAACAAAATTATTGTAAAATAAAATAGACATTTTACTTTGCATTCTTTGTAATGAATTAATTTGTAGTTTTTCTTAATATCCTGTAGAGGTGCTGTTCTGAAAAAAAAAAACAATTATTATCACAAAATGGGATAAACATATAATAGTCCAAAAAAATTGAATAAACTACGAAAAGAAAATGAAAGAACAAAATGAAAGACATACCCTAACAAGTATCCATATGCTGATTTAATTGAAAAATAAAATGAAAGCATGTTTAAATCCATATAATTTTTTTTTTTATAAAAAGATAATTTTTTTATATATTTTTTTAATGTTATAATAAAGCTTGTATTAACATATGGCAATATATTAAATGTGTTTAGAAAATGTGGAATAGAGCGATTTGTTAACATTTTATATATATCATTTTTTGTTACTTTTTTTGTTTTAAATAATTTTAATATATGTTCATGGGTTTTATAAAAATAGTAGTTCACACAGGTAAAATGTATTTTTATTTTAATGTCTTTAATATAATTGTATAAATATTTATTGTGTTTGCATATTTTTATTTCATTTAAGCATTTAAGTTTTATTTCTACATCATTTGTATTTTCAAGACAATATAAGATGCACAAATTTTTTAGATCCTTAAAATTGTTTAGAATCTGATTTAGATACTCAAAATTGTTTTGTATTAGATATTTCTGACAAATATAGAACAAATAGCTGAAATAAAAAGGAAATATGTGCGTAAAGAGTTGCATAAATGAATAAAATAAAGATAGCATAAAGAGGTGCGTAAATGAAAATGGGATAGAAAAACTAAATTTTTAATTTACCTTAAAAAAGGAATATTATATATTCTAGAATAATTAATATAAAAAAGTAGATCCTCATTTTTTTCTATTCCAATTGGATAACAAACTATTTGTTCATTCATAATTTTGCAATAAATATCATCAATATAATTAAATAAATAAATAAATATATTATATATTTGATTTCTATGATTTGAATAAAATGTATTTGTTGAAATTAAAATTTCATAAAGTATGCATTTATTTTTGTATGTAATATATTTATTATTTTTAGACACATTTCTATGAATAGTTTTATTTTTTAATTTATTGATATATAAATCAATTATTTTGTTAACCTTCAAATTGTTTATACACAAATATAAAATTATTCCATTTAATTCTACCATATATATTTGATCTTTATTTTTATATAAATTATCATAATTCTTAAAACAATCATTTTTTTCGATACCAATTTGATAAAAAAAAGAATTATAAAATAACACTTCTATATCTTCATAATTATAATAAAATGCTAGCATTACTAAAAATGTGTATACTCTGTTCAACATATTAGTTGCTAAATGAAACTGCTTTAAAGCATGCGGAAAGCTTTCACTAGTTTTGGTTTTTCCATTTGCTTTTTCATCAACTTTTCCATTTGCTTTTGTCAACAGTGTTTGGACCACATCATATTCGGAACGATAAATTGGAATAATTTGGCGATCATGATTAGAAATAAGACAATTTAATTTTGTTTTTGAACTAATTTGAGTAAAATTTTTTTGACAATTTTGATATAAAAATGAAATAGTTGAGCATAGAGAAAATAAAAATATATTATTTATAAATAAGTGATTAAATTTAAAAAGATATATAAAGTTTTGATAATTTACTAAATTATTTTTTTTTAATTTTTCTATCAAAACAGTTATATATATATGAATAATATTAAAATATGCTTCTAAAAAAATAAGGTAAGGTTTATATATTTTATTTTGTATATTTATTTCTTTTATTTCAATTTGGGATTTTTCTTCATACAAATTTGAATTTCCATTTTGTTTTTTATTTTCTACAAAATTGACATACTTTCTATTGCTTAACATAAATAAGTGTAATAAAAAATTCAAAAATTTGTTATTAAAAAAAAGAGCTTTAAAAAGAGAGACAGATAATGATGGTAAATAAAAACATAAATAAAATAAATCAATAAATATTTCTAAAATAATATTTTTCTCAAAAAAAAAAGAAATTTCCTCTTGGTATAATGTGATATAATTATGTATAGTTTTTTGATTAATTATATATAAAGTAGGAATATATATAATATTTAAATTGTTAGTTTCAGACATATTTTTTTTTAAGTTAATTTTAGATGAAATATGATCAGGATTTTTTTTATTATTCTGTTTTTTATTTCGAAAATTTATTAAATGTGTGCAACCATCTGTTTCGTCAATTAATTTAAAATTTGTTATTGTTAGTTCATCTATTTTATTAAAAAAATTATCATTATAATTTATTTTGTATTTTTTTTCACTAAAGATATTTTTAACAAAATCTACATTTTTTTTTTCATTTTTTTTTTCGGCTTTAATTTTTGTCTGTTTTTTATTATAGGGAATTACATAATCAAGTAGATAAAATAATAAGCAATTATTATTATTATTATTTTCCCCATTTTTTATTTTTATTTTTTTATTTTTTTTAAACAACTCTCTTGTTTTTATATATAAATAAAATAGACGTCTTAAATACTGTAAAACGTCTATACTAAAAAAATTAAAATTTATATTTTGACTAAGTTTTAAATAATGTTCCTTGTGTGTAATTATAATTGAAAGAATGATATCAAATAGTATTTTTTGTTTTATTTTATTTGATATATATTTTTTTTTTAGTATAAATTTAAATTTAGCTAAAGGATTGTATTTACCTTTTTTGTTGTATATTTCCTCATTTGCTTGTTTACAATTCTCATTATGTAAATCTGAACAAATTGGTTTGAATTTGTTGAAAATTATTTTATAATTGTTCTCAAATTTAATAAAATTAAGAAAAATTATGTCCACAAAATAGTTATAATCATTTACTAATTTTAGCAAAAAATGAGAACTTGAAATTTCCTTTGAAAATATTTGTAAAGGAGATGGTCCATATTTTATATACCTTCTTATATATTTTAAAACTTTTCTTAATATATAAAGTTTTTTTTTAATTGAATTATTTTTTATTCTTTTATTTTTTAATAAATCTGTTACATTTAATAAGTTCGAATTTACTAAATTGGTTAATAATAGTCTTGCTAATTCATATTGCTCAAGATTTATGTAGTTTGTAATAATTTGAATTATTACTTTGTAGTTGTTTTTATTTAAAAAGGAATAATTGCTCATATTTTATTCAAAAACAAATTAAAATTGTCAATAAAACATAAAAAAATAAATATATATATAATATATTCAATCGCTTTTTCACCATATTATTCTTAATGTTTGTATCAAATTTCATAGGTATATCAATACAAAGGGAATGAGAATGGAAATAAAGCCAGTCGACATTTATTGTCATTCTTATTATTACTATTTTATTTTTATTTTTATTTTTTTAGTTTTTTATTTTATTTTTATTTTTTTTATTTTATTTTTTAAATATAGATTATGGGGTATTTTGTGCACGCAGCGTATTGTGTGTGCCCTGTTTGGTCATTTTTTATTCTTTTATTTTTTATTCTTTTATTTTTCATTCTTTATTTTTTATTCTTTATTTTTTATTCTTTTATTTTTTATTCTTTATTTTTTATTCTTTTATTTTTTATGCTTTTATTTTTCATTCTTTATTTTTTATTCTTTTATTTTTTATGCTTTTATTTTTTATTCCATTTTGGAAACTTGTGTAAAAGGAACAATTGTTAAAAATTAAAAAACGAGAGTTAAGGGTTTAGTGTAAAAATGGGAAAGTATAAAAGTGCAAGTGAAAAAAATACAGGCGAAAAAGGTGCAAGCGAAACAGGTGTGGATGAAAAAAGGGAATGGAGTGAGGGGAATTACAATTTGGAGATTTTCGAGGCAACAGATAAGTGAAAAACTGAAAAAATGTTGTCGAAAAATATTTGGGAATAGATATCGTTTTGTATAATGCTTTGAATCGATTCTCTAATCGTATTCCTTTCGTCATTATAATTAATGCAAAATATGTTAGCCTTTAAATTAAGATAAGTTATGAAATTTGAGATATTTGGGAATTTCATTTGCAAACCTTTAGTAATATTTAAATTTAATTCTTTATTTTTACAAATATTATCATAAGATTCGATTTTAAATCCATTTTTTTTATTATTTTTTATTAATTGATTATCATTTATTATATGTGTTTTATATCCATTCCCAATACATACAGAAACATTAATGTCTGTTGCATATTCTTCAGGTTCGTCATTAGTTTTGGTATTTGTTTTATCCTTAAAATTTGTAACTGTATTTTTTTCTGAATTATTTTCAGGTTTTTCATTATTATTTACATTATCTACATCTCCTTTTTCATGTAACTTAGTTGGTATGACAAGTAGATTTCCTTTAAGCAGATGCAGAAAATATTCTAAAATCGAATAAATATATTTTTTTGATAAAATAGGTTTTAATGAATTTTTGGGGTTATCACAATTGAGATTAGGACAATTATTAGAATCCTTTAAAAATATCCTTTTTGTTTTTAACAAACATGAATTACATATATACATTTGTTTATAAAATGTAGAACATAAATGATTAATAAATGAAAATATATAATTTCTTATTTGCTCAATTGCTAAAAGTGAAAAACATTTATTACATCGAAAATATTTGATAAATATAACTGGTTTTATATTATGATGGCATTTATCACAATTAAGAAATCCTTTTAAATGTATATTTTTAAATCTTTCTTCTGTTTCACTTAATAATGATAAAACATTTGTTTCTAAATACGATTCATCTATTTGTTCATCAGTTCTTATTTCTTTAACATTGTATATATTAAAACATGACGAAATCTTTTCTACATTTGTTCCTTCAATATATTGACAAAGTCGATTAATAGGTAATAATATTTGATTTCTAATATAATAATCTTTATCAATTTTTAAATTATATTTTTTTATTTCACCAACACTAAAGCAACATAATGAACTATTTAATTTTTCATTTCCTTTATTATAAAATTTTAATGCATCTTCATTTCTACATACACAATATTGAATTTCTTTATTTACACAAACATTGTATCCATCTTTTATCATTCTTTCTGCTACTAATACATGTCCTAGTGAGTTTTTCTCCTGATATTCGTTGACATTCTTTGTTAGCTTTTTGGTAATTACATAGTGCTCAAGGTCAAACCTGCAAAAATAAAGCGGTGTAATATATGCGGTGCAATACAAACGGTGCAATACAAACGGTGCAAATTATGGACAGTAAGAAAAAGGGACTAGACAAGCTTACTCGTCATTTTGAATACGTTGGTATACGGAACGAAGATATTCATGAATTTGCTCCGAAAGGTCGTTTTGAATTGAAATGTCATCAGAGTGGTTAAGAGAAATGTTGGACGAATTTGGTTGTGAAGGTTTGTATTCCTTGTTTGAAAAAATAATTCTCAACAGTTCATTTCCTATAAGTTTTGAAATTTTGCAAAAATCCCTTTTTATAAAATTTATACCTTTCATTTCATATTCATATTTTCCTAAATTAGGGTCAATAACCTTAGCACAAGCATATTTTTTTTTTTTTAATAAAAGTAATTTACTAAAAATACATTCTAAATCTAATTCTAATTTTTTATAATTTTTATTAATATTATTTTTTATAGTATGAGCTAGTTTTAACGATTCTTTATAATTATTAGCATCTGAAGATTTGATTCCAGTATCTATCATAATAGAATCTGTATCACCATATACTACTTTTAGATTAAATTCTTTTTCAACTTTAAATTTTGTATGTTGTAACAAATTTCTACCTTTTTGTGTGATATAAGATGCAATATATTTAGCATAAAATCTATTATGTGTATTTCCTAAACATCCATATATACTATTACTAATTAGTTTTATAGACAAAGATTGAACAATAAGTAATTCTTTTTTTTCTTTATTTTTTTCACTTGCAATTAATTTTTTAATAAATGCTCTTTTTTCTACTAATTGTTTTAAAATTGATGGTAAAATACCTGGTTTTGTTTTATCAAAATAATCTATATTTGATAAATCACCAACTTGCTCATCTATATTATCTAACTGATTTATATCCGAATCATTATAATATACTATGTTTTTCTTTTCTATATCTTCTTGGATTTCTTCAGATGTAGAAGCAGATGATGCTAAATAATGTTTCATATTAAAAGTACTAAAACATATATTATATTCTATGATAATTGAAGGATATAAACTATTAAAATCCAGATAAAGTACATATGTATCATAATACCCACATAAAGGTTCTAGAACTAAACCTCCTAAATATTTTGCTGTATTCTTTGATTTATTAGTATCATTTTCTATTTTTTGTTTTTTTTTAGATACTAGAGGAGTGATATATTTTTTTTTATGATATTCATGTAACAAAAAATATTCAATACATTCACTAGTATATGAAAGCAAACTTCTTGCCCATATATATCCACTTAACTTTGTTAAATCTCTACTTTTTTCTATCAATTGTAAAACATTACATACATTATATATTTCATATATACTAAAAATTTGACTATTTATATATGTATTTAAATTATTTTCTAAAATTTGTTCAGAATCATATAAATGTATATTACTACAATTTATTAAATTTATATCGTTAACTATAAAATCTTTAAATACATTTGGAATATTTTCTCGAGATTTATTTTTATTTGTATGGTTATTAGAATTATTATTTCCAGTGCCTACATTATTTGATCCTGTTTGTTGTTTTACTTTTTCTTGAAATTTTGTTCTTACTCCATCAATTATTTCATCCATAGAATAGCTAGTTAATTTTATTGTATCTTTAGACAAAGCATATATATCTACTATTAATCTTCCTTTTATATTTTGCACAATGTTATATATCGACCCAGTACTATTTGTTCCGCTAAATTTATTTACTTTCATTTTGTCTGATTTTTTTAATTTTTTTTTTCTGCTTAGAACCCCTGGATCTATATTATTTACATGACATCTATGAATTATAAATTCGAGATCAAAGTTTAAAATATTATACCCTATGTATATATCTACATCTATTGTTCTTATTTTATTTAAAAAGCCTTGTAATAATAATTTTTCGCTGGGAAATATTTTACAATTATTTCGATTGTAAGTATATATTCCATTTTTGTTATCATTTATGTTGTTATTTATATTTGGAGTTAATCCTTTTTTGTTTGATTTGACACAAATTCCAAAGAAATTTATATATTTCATTCCATCAGCATCTACTAAGCTGCATATACTAAAAACTTCGTGATTATTTTCTTCGTTAAGAACCGAAACAACTTTTATAACAAGTTTATTTAAATCTATATCTATAAAATTATTTGGATTATTATTGTCTATTTTTTTTAAAGATTCATCAGATATTGTACTAGTATTAACAGAATTAGTAGTTGAATTATTATTATTAGAACCATTAATTAAATCAGCGTTTTTTTTTTCTGAAAATTTTTCCAAAGTAAATATATTTTTTTTTGAAGTAACAGTACAATCAAAATAACAATATGCTATATTATTAGAAAAATTATTTTTTAAATCTTTAACTTTAATCCAACAAGGCATTTTCATATTTTTTTTAATAATAAAATTTTCTACTATATCATCATTACAACAATAAAAGGAAGAATATGTATCTCCTTTTGAAAAATTTTCACTAATATTATCATAGTTATAAGAATATAAAACCTTTGCATATAGTTCTTCATTATTTGATGATAAGTTTAAATTTTTTCTAAAAACAATTTTATATTTTGCCATTTTTATATTATGATATTCCCTAATTTTTTTAAATTCGGACACAAAATCTAACATAATAAAATTTTTATATTTTTCATGTCCATATGTTATTTCTATTCCATCTTTTACATATTTTTTATTTTTATTTAGTAAAAAGTAATAGCATCTATCCATATCTTCAATATATATACTTATACTTTTGTATCTTTTTAATTTTGTTAATGTTCTACCAAATAGTATAATACTATTTTTATGTTTGCATATATCAAATACGTATATATTTGCATAACCTGTATCGTCATTTATTATTATTTCTTCATATTTATTTTTTAATATACTTTCATTTACATTATTTTTTTCATTCCCATTATCTTCATTTTCTTTATCTAAATTTTCATCTTTTAAATTCATTTCATCTAATTTATGTTCCTCACCTATTTCTATTCTTATATCTAATCCATCAATGTCTTTTAAAATATTATCACTTTTTGTATTTTTATTTAAAGATGATAAATCTTTATTAATACTAAGAGCATCCTGCTCTTGTTTAATATTGTCTTTAAAATTATTATTAGAATTAATAGTCTTTACCATTTTGTTTGGTTCGTTATTTCCAATTTCACTTTTTCTTTTTTTATCAGAATTTCCACTATTTTCTTCATTTTGTTCTGCATCAGAATTAAAAAAATTATTTTTTGTTTTATTTTTTGTTTTATTATTTGTCAAATTTCCATTGACTATATTATATTTACCACTTTTAGCATATATATCATTTTCTTGAGATTTATGAATTTGACTATTTATTCTATCATATATATTTTTATTATTATATTCCGAGTGCCTATTATTATAATAAGAATTATATGAATCCCTTGTTTTTCTTTTTATATTTATTTTACCACAGCTTTCTTCACTACCACTAGATGAAGAGTTATCTTCAATCATTTTTTCGATGTTTCGTGTTTTTGATATATCATCTTTAGTTAATTTTCCACTGGAAAATATTTTCTGTATTTTTTTTTCACGAATAAAATCGTCTATTTGTGTATTCCGCTTTGGCTTACTCTCTTTTTCGACATCTACAAAGGGGAATGAAACAGACAAAAGGAATCAAAACAAAGTTGCGAGGATTTCTGTGAATCTAGCTGCTTCCCATTCGGAAAGAAATGATCAGTTAGCCAAGTATTTAGTATCACATATATTTTTTTTTTTTTTCAAAGTTACTTTTTTTGGTGATCATGCTATAGTTAACTGTTTCTAATATCACATCATCACTTGAATCATAATTTTTGTCGTCTGAGAAAAAAATAAATTTTCATAAAATCAGAGAGAATTATGTAGGTGAGCAAAATGATATTAGCTAGCTAATAATTTTTAAAACACATTTTAATAGCTACCTCCAACAATAAAACTTTTTAATGAATTTTTATTTTCCATGTATCCATCTTCGTCGACTACTTCATATATATCATCATTTTTATTTTTCACCTGAATAAATAAGGAAAAATAAAAATGGTGAACTGATAATAACATAAAGGAAGGAGGAGTATTAACTCTTCTCTCCTCATGATCACAAAATGGTGAGCTGTGAATTTCGCGAAACAGCCATTTTTTTTCAAAATCTCAGAACATAGCATGAAACAATTATAGGCGCACACACACACACACACATGTTTGGCTCGAAATATAAATTTATTTATAAAAAAAATGATAAAAATAAAAAATAAATATGCGACTAGTAAAAAAGAGTATAACCCTAAAAGGGAAATTTATTATTTATAAATATATTTATGCATATACATATTAATATAAATATACCTCATAAAAGTCTGTTGCCTTGCATTCTTTTGATCTTTGTTTCCTTATTTTATCAAAAACATTACTCATTTTTTTTAAAATAGAAATATAAAATGATTTAATTTGGCATTTAATAACATATATAAGTATTATTATTGATATTCATTTATTCAAACTAGAGAAAAATATAATACATTGAAAAGCTTAAAAAAAAAATTTTTGTTAATATAAAAAGAAAATACATAAAAAAAAATATTTATTAATTGTATTTTTTTTTATGCCCAAACATTTTTTTATTAAATTTTCTGAATATGCAATGTTGAAAGAAGGGTAAAAAGGGAAGGAAAAAATAAAAAGGGGAAAAAAAAGAGAAGAAAAAAAAAGAGAAGAAAAAAAAAAGAGTATGTCAATTCCTATTCCTTAATATATACACATGAAGAAATTAAGTACATGTGTGTAAATATTGCAAAGGGAAACAAAAAAAATGTGCTAAGAAAATATAAAGAATTTTATTCGCAAGCTAAATAAGAATTGAATGCATTTATGGAATATAATACATTATTGCATATTTACTTTCATTTATTTAGAAAATACTATTTTATTTTTATTCATTCAAATCTTATTGCAACATTCATCCAACAAATATACAAATATAATTCTCACATTATTATATAAATTTCTCCAAAAAAAAAAAAAAAAAATTTAGTTCAGCATATAACCACACCATATATTTTCAAAATAATTTAATGTCTTTTTTTATTTCAAGTGCAATTAAATGCTTTCTCTAAAAATGTAATGTATAATTTAATATATAATAAAAGATAATGTTACTATTTCATATATTCCTTTTGTGTATGTATACTCGGATCAAATATATAAAACCTTAAATGTGATATATTTTCCCTATAAATAATTTTTTATTAAGAATAAAACAAAAAAAGAATAAGTTTAAAGGTGTGTAGATATTATAAAAAGGAATTGTTTACTTATAAAAATGTGTTAGAGAATTAAATAAACAAAATAAATTATAGACACATATTAACAAAATTAATATTTTACACAAAAATTTATTGTTAATTTTATATACCACCATAACACTTATAAATAATTCAATACTATATTGTATGCATATGTTTACTATTGTGTGAAAAATAAATGTATGGCAATTTTATTTATTATTTTTTTTTTTTTGTAAAAATTACATTTCTGATAAAAAAAAATAATTCAATTAAAAAAAATATCTATATTTTTATGTGCATAAAAATATGAAAAATGAGCAAATATATTAAAAGTATTTTTCTCTTTGTTTTGGCCTTTTTAAGCATTGTAAATAATAGAATGTTTTGTGAACTAATGAAATAACAAATATTTAACTATTGTTTAGATATAAAATATAAAAAAATAAACATTTAATACATATTTTTCCTTTTTTTATAATTAATAATTTAGTATTATTTCTTATTTTTAATTAAAATTTACATACAAAAAATCTTATCTCCGTTTTTATTTTTTCATAATTTTTATTTTGAATATACATATTCTGACATTGTCCCATGAGCATATACATTGTTTTTATGCAATTATTTAACACACCATATTATAATTTCCATTATTTTATGTAATTATAAGTTGTGATTATTTGAATTTGGAGGGTTTGAATTCCCTTCATTGATTATGGAATTTGCCGAACAATAGAACTCACAAAATAAGTTTACAGTATTTTTTGGTGTGTGCCAAATTAGCAATAAAATATATTACACAAATAAATCGATAGAATAAATGTAACAAAATTGTAAAAGAATAAATAATAAAAAAAAAAAAAATTTTAACAAACATAGAATATAATACTAATCAATGCCCATCGTGTTAACTATTTTATGAAAAATGTTTGGGTTTGGTAAACATGGGAATGGAAAGCTGAGTGAAATGAGCATTCTTGAAAATGAAATGGAAGAAATAAATGCAAACATGAATATGAATAATCATAATGATGAGTTATCAAAAGACAATAAAAAAAAATTGAATAAAACAGACGAAAATAAAATCAATATACTAAATAAAAACGAAAATGTAGAGTACTATACTAATGAATATGAGTGTAAAGGAAAAGGAAAAAGGGAAAATGAAATAAAAAAACATTCATTAAACTGTAAATATTGCAATAATCATGTATTTCCACTAATTAGGTCTTATACGCCTATATTTGTATATATATTAGTAATATTATTATTTTTATTTATTTCGTTTTTTACGATATTTTTATTACCAATATTATATTTAACTTTTAAAAAAAAAAAATATATATGCCCTATTTGTAATCGTAACTTAGTCTCATCAGAAAGTTCAATTAAAATAACAAAAGAAAATAAGATAATAACATTTCAATTTCAGAAATTTGCAATAATTGTATCCGAAAAATATTTAGCATTATTTTTATCATTAATATTTTTAATATTTTTTTTTTATATTTTAAGAATATCAACAAATATTAATTTTGATACTTTAGTTAAAGGTCCGAATATATCAGTTACATGGATTGACTATTTAGAAGATTGTGGGAATAAATCTCAATTTCGAAATAGTTTTAATAGTGCATATAATTTTAAAAACAAATATTATGGAAATACAATTAAATGGGAAGGGAATGTTATTCAAATAAGGAAAGGTTTTTTTAGCAATAACGTATTATATATAAAAATGAATCCGTCTGAATATAAAACCGATAAACCAGATATAATGGCACTTTTTAATGATTCTTTGATAACCCAAGTTCAACATTTACAAAAAAATGATTTGATATCTTTTGAATGCACCTTTATCCAAATTAGTAGAAATAAAGATCCACATACTTGTTTTTTATGGAATATTGTGTTATTAAAAAAATATAAAAATGAGAAATTTAATGTTATGAATTTTGTTAAGCATATGTCGATTTTTGATATAATAAATAACAACACAAATTTAAATCCTTTTTTTATTCATTCGAAAGGTAATATACCTGAATCTGAAATAATACATCCTATTGATAAATATGATCTATATGATACTGATTCAAATATATCGGATTATCCATCTGATTCTATCAAAGTCATAAACTTATCATCAACAATCCCAGAAGTTAGTGGTGTTATGGTAAATAACGAATATATTGTTAATGTAGATACAGATGATATAGATGCAATATCTAATATTACTGAATTAAACTACATAAACCCAAACCAAACAAATTTAAAACAAGTTATGTATAAACAAGTTCTAAATGATATGCAACTCAATGATAGATATAAAATGGGCATTTTATATGACGAATTACATGACGATAATGAAGATATGGATAGAGTAATTACTATGGATAATAAACTAAAGTTAGCTTTAAAAGGTATGATAAAAAAATATGAGCACCGAGAAGTTTTAAACTTAATAGATGAAAAATATAATACTAAACACAATTTAAAAGAACTCGATTCGTCATATATGGATGTTGATTTACTTAATACAATCTATGATAATGATGACAATATGTCATATTTCAATGAAGAAGAAAACGAATTTGATTCTGACATCTACGAGTCATTGCTAGATGAGCCTAGCAGCGATTCTTTTAATTTTCTTTTATTGAACAAGCCAAAAAAGTACAATATTGATGATATTAACTTCGATAGAAATATAAATATCTCAAATTACAATGATAATAAAGACGAAACGGATAATATTGATGATGATAATGTATATGAAAATAAAAATTCTGATACAAGTGAAAATTCTACATTATATGATCGAATCGTAGAAAAAGAACAAGCATCTATCTCAGAACAAAACCAAAATAGTAATGAAGAAAAATCCAATTAATTTAATTAATGGAAATCAGATATTTGAAATTCTTTACAATTAAATTTATATGCATATATTTTGTGAGTATATTCACATATGACCATCCAATATAATAGAGGTTCTTTTTTTAATGTAAAAAAAAGATGCGATAAAAATAATTTCATTTGTTTTTATATTATTGCCATTTCGCTCACATTCTTATAATTTTAAGTATATATCCTTCATACAATCTCGTATTTTTTAATATTTTATTTTATATTTTTTCTGTTTTTTAACGTTATTTTTAATTCGTATTTAATTTGTACTTTATGCATTTGTATTTGTACAAAAAATAATTATAGTTTTAATGAAATAAATCTAGTGAATATTTCTTCATACAATATGCATATTTCTAAGTATTATATATATGTATATATATATATATATTAATAAACTTACACATCAATAATTATGACCATTTTTTATACTTGTATATTTTGTCCCTATTTCATTTAGTAAGATATAACTATAATTTGGTTTAAGTCCGTTTAAGCAATTGCATACAATATGTCTTGTGCATGTAAATTCAAATTATTTACAGCATTTAGTTGTATATATGGCACCAAATTTCTCGGTGCATTTTTCTCCATTTGGCGTCACGAGTCGAAAAAAGCAAGTACTAATGCACCGTTTTAAAACAAAAGGAGGATTAAAAAAAGTATGAACAGTTTAGGGGTGGAGAAAAGTATGAAAAATACTTACAAAAATAAATGAATATAAAATAAAATTACGAAATGAATGAATCAAATCAGTAAAAATAAATACAATGATAAAAAAAATTTAAGGAAACAAAAAAAAATATATTTTTTTAGTATAATGTATATGTGTGATTTCATGTTTTAATTTTTGTTCAGCATGAAAAAGAAAATTTTTTGGAGTCTGTTAAAATTTAATTGGCATATTATTTATTCTCCTTCAGATTTTTGAAATTTTTTATTTCTATAATATGTATTAAAATGAAAAATATCTATGGGTGCATTTTCATTAGCTTCCAAAGGTTTGTCTCTTAAATTTTTATCCTTATCTACATAATTATACCATTTAAATTTATTAAATTCATCTATGTCTTTTTGGATGGTAATATGTTTAAAATTATATCTTTCTAATAAATGCTTCCTTTTGTCTTCTGAAAGTTTAACACCATATTTACTTCTTCCACGAAATCGATTTTTTACTGGCAATAAATCATATACACCTCGAATAGCTTTATAATTGCAACCAGGTATATCTTTGCATCTACCACCCCTTACTAATATAATACTGTGTGTATTTAAATTATGACCAATTCCCGGTATATAAACAGAAACGATTCTTCCTGTTGATAATCGAACACGTGCTATTTTTTTTAATCCTGAATTTGGTTTTTTTGGTGTTTGAACTCGAACTTTTAAGCATATACCTCTTTTTTGCGGCGCACCTTCTAACCATTTTGATCTCCAATTTTTTTTTTTTAATTTGGGTATTTGCTTTGGCCTTCTTTTGTAAAACATTCTTCCTCTTATATTTTTTGTGGTAAATTGGCATTTCCTCATAAATTTATTAATCTGAACAAAATTCGAAAGAATTGGATATACTCCAAAAGTTATATTCCTATAATAAGCATTTCCATATCCTATCTTAGCTAAATAATTTGTTTTATTTTCTTTTTGTTCATTATAATTAGAAATTTCAGAATTGAAATATGTGCCTATATAGCCAGGTGACCAAAGCTGTTCATGCCTGTATTCAGTATTCACATCACTTTTTATTTTTTTTAAAATTATTTTATCATTCCATTTATTAATCATATAATTGCTTTTAGCCCATAGCTTATGAGAGGGCATCCCAAAGAGCCCTGTTTTCCATTTATTGAAAATTGTACTACGATAATTACCACTTACATAAAAAGAAACAGCATTCTTATTTATTGTGTTTGCTAATGCATATGTCATGGTAAAATATTTTTTTTACTTTCCATTTGTTAGTAAATATATATATATATGTTTATATGTTTCTATGCCCATATTTGGAGATATAAATTATTTTTTCCTTAAATATTTTAGGCTTATAAAAACGACTGCCCATAAAGCCGTTTTACATAATTGCGAAAATGAGGGGAAAAAAAAAATGGCTAGTTAGCTAAATTTAGTCAGAAATTAAGCTATTTAAAATATTAGTTGAAAAAAAATAATAATAAAGAAAAAATAGTGTACATATATAATATTTATATATATAGATATAGATATTCGTCATATTGCTGACAGCAATTGTGAAAATAGGGAATTATACATAAGAAAATAAAAAAGTCGACACAGTGTTTATATGGTAAGAGAGAAATTGTAAATGAACAAAAAAAATAAAGGGTATAGCATAATATATATATAATATAATATAATATAATATAATATAATATAATATAATATAATATAATATAATATAATATAATATAACGAAATAGTTGCAAAAGGATAAACATGAGAAATTGAAGCTAGGGCATCCTAATTATCTTATAAACACACAATTGGAATAATTTGATTAATATGATCACTCAAAAGAAATAATTGGTAGAAAGTGTCGTTTCGAGACGTGCTAAATGTTCATTGAAACTTTTTCTGACATGTTCATGCAAAATGTGTGAAAATTTACAAGCGTAATATTTTGATATTTTAAAAATATCATTGGAAATTCCTATATTACTTTTTATTAATATGTTTGATAAAATTTTGTTAAAATCTGGAGCTATGATAAAACAAAATGCACTACTACAATAAAGTTCTATTTCTTTGTCAAGAGGGTCTAATATTATTTTAGGAATATATCTATTATTATTATGTTCATAAAATAATGAATTTTTTAGTGAATTGTATATTATTTCATGCTCATACATAGGCTTATTATTTTTTTCGTCAGATTCATGATTAATAAATGTGTTATCATATTTATTATCAGAACATACTTTACTAATATTAACTTGGTTTTGAAGTTTTATTGCTGCTTCTGGTAATAAAGACGAAACGGCATATTTTTTTTCCAAAAAATTTATATACTTTTCTTTATCAATAATACCAATATTAACCGAATTTATTACATAATTCATACTTATATTGTTACAAATAAAGTTTAAAGTTATTGAATTTATTATACTTGATAATATATATGATGTTTCTTGTAAAATCTGTACTTTTATATTAAACTGTTGAAACTTATATAGACCATGGTCTATTACTTGCTCAAAATTTTTTACAACAATTTCTTCAAATATTTTTTCTCTCTCATTTCTATAACCTTGCATATTTTTAATGCGAATATTTAATTGTGTGAATTCTATACCTTTACTAAACATTATATTGTTTGCTGTTGGCCCTATTAGAGTAGTACATACAATACTACTCGATCCATTTCCAATTATTACTTTTTTTTTTATAACTTCCTCTCCATTCTCTTTAGGATGCTCATTTACTATTTCATAGTTGTATTCACCACCTATTATTTTCGTTATTTTATTATTCGTATTTTTAGTGTATATTTCAGGATTTATATTCCCACTAATATATTTACAAGTCTTGTTTACTTCGTTTATTTGGTCAATATCTACATGCACAGGCAATACAAAATCGAAGTTCCGGCTGTCAATTCGTTTCTCTACTTGCATTGTTCATTAGGAAATAGAATAAAAAAAAATCAAGCCTTTATGTATATCCAAAATATATATATATATATTACTGGAGACAAAATTATTGTTTTAGCCCAAACGCCAATTGAAAAAAATAATAAGTGCAAATAAGTTTACAAAATATGTATGGTACATAAATATATCTAAAATTGACAATTGTATAATGTATACAGCACTTTTATTTTAAGCAAAACAATCTATGCTCTCGTAGTAGAGGCCTATAGAAGCATCTTCATTTGGATTTACTTTATTTCTGCGGCTTCTTTGCGTATTGTGATTTTGTTATTATAGTTGCTTGTTTGTTTTGTTTATCTGTTTATTTTGCTTATTTGTTTATTTTACTTGTTTTGTGTATTTTTTTATTTTTTGTATTTTTTTATTATTTGTTTGCATATATTTATATAATTCTTTCCCCTTGGGATGATGTGCCTCGAATAAGTTATGGAGAAAAACTATCGACAAATTTGGGTATATATAATGCAAAAAAATAATAAAGTAAAAAACTATGAATCATATGCCATTACCTTTAAGGAAATAAAAAATATAATAATAACATCAATGCTAAGAATATATATGCATATGATCGAAAACCATGGTATAATAAACTGGGAATAAATTATTGTAAATAAAAATTGCAAAAAGATAATTAAAATAATGTGATGAATTTGTATACATTGCTTTTTTTTTATTATCAATTTTTTTGAAGATATTTCGAATGGAAATAATTAAAGATATCTTGAATATTTTCCAAAGTATTTAGGAAAATTATAAAACAATTAAATTAACAAAAGGAAGTATATACATGTAAACAAATAAATATGAAGAGTTCATACTTGTTAAGTAAAAAACGATGAAGGAATATTTTTCTGATTACCCAGATTTTTTCAATGAGGAACTACGGCCTTATAATTTGGATAATATATTGAGCGAACTAAAAAGTAAGTTTTTCGAGAAAGAGTATGACTATAACAAAAATAATAATAATGAAAATACAAACGAAATAATTTTGATTACCTCTGGAGGAACTAAAGTTTCATTAGAACATGCCTCAATAAGAAGTGTTGAAAATTTTTCAACGGGAAAACGAGGAGCACATATAGGAGAATATTTTCTTTTGAAAAATAAAAAAGTAATTTTTTTATACAGAAAAGGTACATTTAAGCCTTTTGAATATAATTTGAAGCAATTGTCTACGTTAAATAATTTTGAAATAAAAAATCAAAATATACATTTTAATTTAAGTAATGTGGATAATAATTTATTGATTAGTGATATTGAAAATTTTAGAAAATATGAAAAAAATATTTTTTGTATTCCTTTTGAAACGATTTTTGATTATGCCTTTTACTTAATTGAAATTTGTAAAATTTTACATGGGCGTGTTAAGGGGGGATGCTCAAAAAGCTACAAAAATTATAAAAATTGTGAATTTGATGAAATAGGGAATATTCCACATGTTGAAAACAATTCGGATGTTATACAAAAGGGCGAAATATGTTGCAATACTCCCCCCACAGAACAAATATATGACCAGGCTTATCACATGTTAAATAACTTATATAATCTTTTGCTAAATAGCGAGTTAGAAAATCTTATCAGTTCAGGTAAATTAATTAATGATGATTTTTTTCTGAACGTGCTAAGGCAAGTTACAGAATTTAATAATAAGACAATTGACAATATGGTATTTGAAAAATATCCTGAAGACGAAACAAATTTATTTACTGATTTAAAATTATTTATTAATGATATGCTTAAAATTTTAAACAGTTGGTTAAATAAAAAGAGCAACATGTTCTTAGAATGTGATATTTCTTTAAAAGAAAAAATTTATAAAATAATTTTTTTTATGAACAAAATTAGCTATATTGTGTGTGAAAAAAAAAAAAAAAATAGCGTAAATGTAAATAATAGCTACAATTTTAATGACGCTCTTTTTTATCCTTTGTCACAAATAATAATTTTGTGTGCAGCTGTAAGTGATTACTATATACCATATAACAAATTAAGTATAGACAAAATTGATAGTGATAAAAAAAATGGGCTTAATCTTAATATGGCCTTAAGCCCAAAGTTTTATAAAATAATACATAGGCATTTCCCTCTTTTAAATATTTGTAGTTTTAAGTTGGAAAATAATGAACAAGTACTATTAAAAAAGGCACGTGATCGAGTAAAATATTCAGATATATTAATAGCAAACTTGTTAAATTACAGATATAAATATGTTTATATTTTTAAAAATAAGAAAGATTATTATTTATTAAAAAAAAGTGATAATTTTGAGAATATTGAATATGAAATATCTCAATACATTTACAATCATTTGATTGATAAAAAATTGTGGAAATAAACAACTAAACAAATGAATATATATTTATGAGTAAATCAAATTTAAAGACAAATATATACGAAGGAATGAAGAAAAACTAAAATAGTTAACCTAGTGTGCATCCAAAAAATATAACTCAAAAATATGTTATAAAATCTTTTTACTATATCGCTGATATTGTGAATACAAATGAGCATTTTTCTTTGTTTTCTTTACGTTTTCTTTATTTTTTTCTCTTTATTTTTTTAGTAAAATCTACAATGTAGTAAAAAACTTCTTTGATATGGGTTTATGATTTTGCATGTTTACCCGTTATAGTGGCGACACTATTATGTGCATGTTTTTTTTTGTCCAATTGAAAAAGTATGTATGCATGTATATATATATAATAGAAATTGTATATGTAATATATATACGGAAAAACTTATAATTTATATGCATACCATTGATGGTATACTTTTTTAATGTCGTAAAAATGTATCATTTAAAATTAAAAATAACACCAAAGGAGTAGTTCGATACAATTGCATTTCGTTTTATTATACATTAAATTATTTCAGCATTATTCATTTATTATATATTTTTGTTTTCTTTCTTCATTAAGACCCCAAATCATAGTTCAGCATATTCTTCATATATGAGTATATCATTTCTACCCTTTTATTTTATGAACAAATTTTACGAGTAAAAGTAGAAACAATAAAATGATGAATAATGTTATTGAAAGGGGTAAGGAATGCAAAAAAAAATTGTGAATAAAATGGTCATAAAGCTATTTTATTTGTGTTTATTTATAAATCTATATAAGGTTGAACAAAATAAACTTGTATTATTTTACTATTCTAATATTTATTATCTTTTTCTTTTTTTTTCTGGATATCTTATGATATATAATTATTACAATGCAGAAAATTGTGTTTATTTTGTTTGTCAAAATTTGCTGTGATTTTAGGAATTTTGTTCAAAATTTAATATAATAATATATGAATAGTATAGCATATATATATATGAGCTTTATGAATATATTATATGCATACAATGCAAATTTTGTGAATTAAAAATGTTTTATTCATATATCACGTATATGTATTATATATATATATATATGGCAAAGGGGAAAAATACTAAATATATTAATATAATATTATTGTCGCCCTATATTATTTATTAAATTCAGTTTTATAAAAAAAAAGAAATAATATTTGTTAATCAAATTTTAAGAAGAAAACAAAAATTTTGATATTCTAAATATTACTTTTTCTTTTTTTGTAATAATTTAATCGTTAATTGATTTTTTTTTCTTCTTTCCTTAATACATTTTATTAATAAAAATCTTTAAACTTTTATGATGTACAAAATAAAAAAGGGAAGAATATAATAACTTATAGTATACTGAAGAAAGAGATGAAATAATTTTTTTTTTTTTAAAATGGAAACAATTGAAAAAAAACAATATCATAGCCCAAATGAAAATGATAATACTCATCAAGATAGCACAACAGATGATGAAGAAAGAAAAAGAAAAAAAAAAAGATTAATAGAAAAAAAAAGAAAAATACAATATGAAAAAGAAAGGGGGAAACATCGAGAAAAAACTAAAGATCGAGAAGAAGAGGATGAAGAGGAGGAAAGCAACAAATATAATGAAAAAAAACGCCATAGAGAAAGAGAAAAACGAATGAAATATGAAGAAATGAAAAGAAAAAAACGAGAAGAAGATACAAATAGCAATATTAGTAGTAGCAGTGACGATAGAAATAGTAGTAGTAGCAGTGACGATAGAAATAGTAGTAGTAGTAGTGAGTCAAATATCAAGGATAAAAAAGAATATAGCGAAAAATTTGAAAAACTGAGAAGAGAACGTAAAAGGTACCGAGATAGAAGTAGAGACAGAAGTAGGGACAGAAGTATGGACAGAAGTAGAGGCAGAAGCAGAGATAAATACAAACTTCGTGGAACATATACCAATGTAGAAGTTCGTATAAAGAGTAGTAAGCATAGGAATAGATGTTCAGATGATGAAGAAATAAAAGAAAGTAAAAAACATAAGATGCGAGAAAGGGATGATGATAAAAATAAAGATAGTAATAGTAGTGATGATTCTGAAGAAGAGGGAAAAAAAAGTAGAGAAACAAATAAAAAAAAAAAAATTATTGAAAAGGGAGAAGATGAAAGTGAAAATAAAAACGAAAGTGACGATAGCAATGAAGGGTCAGATAAAAGTAGTGTTAGAACCAGTAGTGAAAGTGGCAGGCAACGAAAAAGAATGCGAAGTCATAGTAGAAGCGCTTATAGAGAAAGAAGAAGAAGAAAATACCGAAATTCAGATAAAAGATCAAGAAGAGATAGGCATAGAAGCAGTGAAAGAAGGCGAAGAAAAAAACGAAGAGATAGAGAAAGAGATCGAATATATAAACGTAGAGAAAAAAATTATAAATTTGATTCTCCTCCTGATTCTGAATCAGATGATAATAATAATAGTGATGATGATAAAAGTAAAAAAAAAAAAAGTAATTTTTCTTCTGAAAATCCGAATAGTAATATTCTTGAAAATAATAATTTGCTTTTAAATGCAACTAATACAATTCTGAGTAATTCTGGAAACAATATATCAAATGTTAATTTTAATAATCCATCATCATTACTTAATATACTTGCTTCTAATTCAAGTCAAAGTGGTGATAATGCAATTGCAAATCCTGGAAATATATTATTAGAAGTAGGAAATAAGTTAATAGAAGAAAAGAAAAGTATAGCATTAAATAAAAATCCATTAAATTTACTTTTAAATACACAATCTTTACAACAGTTATATAAAACAGCATTTGGAATTTCTGAGTTAGGATTATCAACAATTGATGCAAATGCTGAGAAAACAGCCAGAGAATTGTATGTTGGAAATATTCCACAAAATATAGATATACAAGAAATAGTAAAATTTCTAAATACATGTTTATTAATATTATATAATAAAGAAAACGAAAATGAAAATATATGTTTAAAAGCATGTATTCGCGGTGATACAAGATATGCATTTGTTGAATTTAGAAGCTTACAAGATACATCAAACTGTATGCTATTAAATGGTATTTATTTTTATACTAATAATCTTCGTATTGGCAGGCCTAAAACATTTCCAATAGAATATACAAAACTAATACCTCCAGCTACAATTCCTACTATAGATACATATTATCTATCTCAAGGGTTAATAGGAATTAAAGCATTTGCTATTTTTCATCAAAATAAAGATGAAACTAAGAATGAATATATTCCTGTTGATATGATTAAGTTACAAAAATTATGTGTATCAAATATTTCTAAAAATAATGAAACTAACAAAATTAAAGAATTATTAGAAGCATTTGGAGAGATTCAAGGTTTTGAATTTTTTGAAGGTGAAGAAAATTCAGATACTTATATCTGTCTTGTTGAATATAATAATGTAGAAAATGCGATACAAGCTCATAAAATATTAAATCAAAATACTAGTTACAAAATACAATTTGAATATGAAATTTTAAATGATCCTATAATTAATCAACTTGTTAAAAAAAAATATATGCAAAATAAAAATTCTATTCTTTCACAACAAATACCAACAAAAGTTATCGTTTTAAGTAAAATTGCCACATTTGAAGAACTATCTAATCCTGAGGATTATAAAGAAATTTCTGAAGATATTAAAATAGAATGTGAAAAATATGGGCCTGTTCTTGAAGTTGTTTTACCCATTATTTCGATAGATGCTTATGAACATTTAATTAAAAAGTCAGAGAAAGAAAAACAAGAAAAACAAGAAAAACAAGAAAAACAAATAAATGAAAATAATGCACCTTCCGATAAAGTTAATGAAAATGATGAACAATATAACTCTGATTTTGTTGGAAAAACAGAAATAAATAACAACCAAGAAGAAACACCTGATAAAATTGAAGAACATCCATATTATGACCTTAGCTCTATTGGATGCGCTTTTATTTATTTTGAAACAATTGAAGGGGCAACTAAAACAAGAAAAGAACTTAGTGGTAGGAGATTTGGAGCCAATATTATAGAAGCCAATTATTATAGCGAAAAAAAATTTCTTATGAAAAATTTTAAAAATGTTAAATATAATTTTAAAAAATCACATTCTTCTCTTTTTAACTTAAACTTGAAGTTAGGGAATTGTGCGTATTCTGATGGATCGGATGAAGACTAACAAGATGATGCATTTGTATCTGTTTCTGTTTAAACCTTAAATGGGAATATGAAGTTCCTTAATTCAAATAAAATAAATTGCTGTTTTGTAATTCTTTCAGCATTTATTTGAATCATTGATATTCATTTTTTATCTTTTTTTTCTTTTTTTTGTTTTTTTTTTCTTATTTTACAGAGAAAAAAAAAAATAATTAAAAATTTTGAGGGGGATTAAAGATTCCTGAGTTAGACACAATTTATCAATATTCAAAAAATATTAAAACACGAAAAAACATAAATACAATTAAATAAAATAAAAAATAAATAAAATAAAAAAATAAAATAAAAATAAAAAATAAAAAATAAAAAAACAATGATAATATGTAAGACATTTTTTAGCTGACTATCTATTTTATTCACGGGTTTAAAACTCGTTTTGAAATATTCGTTTTATTGGCCATAAAATTAGAATCATTGAAATTGATATTTTATTTTCTATTCATTGTTATGAATATTCTTCTTCTTTCTCCTTCCTTTTTTTTATATTTTTTTTATAACATTATCTTTTGCGCCTACTTAATTTCTTAGCAATCCGTTTGTTTATGATTTGTCGTTTTTTTGCTCTAGAAGCTAGTTTTCCTTTTAATTTTTTTTTAAGTTTCCCATATTGTGTTATTGCACTTTTTTTTTTTTTTAATTTTTGCATAAGCATCATAACTGATTTTTTTTTTTCCTTTTCTTTGTTGGTTTTAAATCGAGATTCTCCATTATTTGTATTTTTAATTTTAATAATTTCTTTTTTTTTTAATTTTTTTTTATATAATAATTGATCTTCTGTTATTATTTTTTCCTTTTCGCTGTCACTCTCTGTATCATCATCATATTCATCATTACATATTTCTGCTAATTCGGACAAAACGATATTTTTATTATTTTCAATATATTCTTTCATTTTTTTTAATTTTTTAAAATCGTCGTCTGTCAATATTTTTTCACTTAATATTTCTTCATTTTTTTTTTGTATCATCAACTCATTTTTTATCTTCTTCTCTCTCCTTGCTTTTTTTCGGTTCACATTTATCTCTCCCTTTTTTGCCCCTCCTTCAGCTTCTTCCTTTACATCTACTTCTTCCTCTGCATCTACCTCTTCCTCTGCATCTACCTCTTCCTCTGCATCTACCTCTTCCTCTGCATCTACCTCTTCCTCTGCATCTACCTCTTCCTCTGCATCTACCTCTTCCTCTGCATCTACCTCTTCCTCTGCATCTACCTCTTCCTCTGCATCTACCTCTTCCTCTGCATCTACCTCTTCCTCTGCATCTACCTCTTCCTCTGCATCTACCTCTTCCTCTGCATCTACCTCTTCCTCTGCATCTACCTCTTCCTCTGCATCTACCTCTTCCTCTGCATCTACCTCTTCCTCTGCATCTACCTCTTCCTCTGCATCTACCTCTTCCTCTGCATCTACTTCATTATCACGACCACGTTTCCTCCTTGAGGCTCGATCGAGCAAGTATGAATACTGTAAGAGTGATTGGTCGTGTCGAGTTGAAGACAAAGTTGGCAAAAGCTTTTCACGCTGAACCAACATAGCTGTTTTTTTATCCCATAATTTTTTAGACATAACATGAGGGTTTGTGTTTTTTGCAACGTTAATAAATCGCCGAATAAGTATGGAAATATTTTTATTTTTGTAATCTTTAAATATTAAGACAGATTCAAATATTTCATCATTTAAACAATTTGGGCATTTAATAATGATTTCAATTATTGAATTAATAATTAAATAAACAAATTCTTCTGATAAATTTAAAAGCAAAAACTTTTTGATTAAAACATAGACAATTCTTTGTACATATTGTACTGGTATATCATCATGTAATGATTGAATAAAAATCGATAAATATTTTGACAATGTATTTTTATTTTTTAAATGATAAATCGTATTTTCAAAATACAGAAAAAAATTTTCTTCTATGATTTTATATCGTTGATAGATTCGACACAAAATATTTAAAAGTAATATTTTAATATTATTATTATTATTTGATCTATATTTTGTATATATAATATTAAATATTTTAGATGCAAATGAATATGGATCAAATAATGAATCTATAAATAAGTAGTTAACATAATTAGATGCATATACATCTGTTTCATCATCCGATAAATTTTTATTATTAGAAAGTTCATCCATAATTTTCTCTTTTTTTAGATGCAACCTTTTTATTTTTGCTTTTGTCATTTTTTGATGTGTTTGATTACTTATAGATTTTAATTCATCAATATTTTTATTTTTATTTTCTATATCTTTATTTATTTTTATTGAAAATTCTTTAATATCATATTTTCCTAATAATGCATATGCAACACATTTTACTATTTTTATATTTTTGTAAAATATTCCTTCCGATATTATATTTATATTTTTTTTTTTTTGAGTATAAATATTTTTTTTTATCATTTCGATAAGTATACTACATGCAAAATTATTCATAGATTCATTTATTTTGATATTTTTAAAATATACAAAATTATTTATATTAGATGAATATTTTTTTTTTATAATTTTTCTTTGACTATTTTCAGCAAAAGCTTCATGTAATAAATCTAAAACATAATTTTTTAATTTTTCATCTTTTGTTTTTTTATTTATATATATAATCATGTTACTAACACATTTATATATATATCCTTTTATTCTATGAATTGGGATATCACTCATATATATTAATATTTGAATATATTTTACATAATTTATATATTTTTTTATTTGTTTAAATGTTTTGACTATACTTAGTAATATACTTGGATATAAATTGTTTTTATAATGAATAACTAATTGGCAACATAAAAAATATAATTCTTCAACATAATTTATATCTTCTTTATTTTTAATCATTAAAAAATTTATGTATTCGTTTAATTCACTATATAATAACAATGGGTTTTTATTATGTTCTTCACGTTGATTTATTAATGTAATAACTTCTTCGGTTTGCTCATTTAATTTACTTAATATTTCTTTTTTTTTATTTTCTATTATATTTGTTTGAAAAACTATTTCCTCTTCGTTTATATCACAATTATTTTTTCCTTCGTTTGATAAATTTATTATATTATCCTGATTCTGTAAAGGGTTACATCTAGCAGACGAATCGGTATTTGCATCTGCATTGCAATTACGACTTTCTTGGTTTTCTAATTTATCTTCATCCTTATCTCCAATACTGCTGCTACTACTTCCAAAGTCTATGCTTATATCAGAATAATTCCCAATATCAGTTTCTGCTATTTCAGGTTCATTTATATTTACCTCCTTTATATATTTTTCTTCATGTTCACTATTGATTCCTTTTTGATTGATTAGACCCTTTTCTGCATCTACTTTTTTCAAATTTTTTTCATTTTTTTTTTTGCTAAAAAAGTGGCTTGTATGACATAAAAAGCTTAACTGACTGCATAATAATTCGTTTTTTTTCGACGCGTTTAATAAAAGCATGCTATAATTAAAAAGGAATTTATCAAACTGCTCATAAAACTCAGTACTATACAGCTCCGCATTTTTATAGATGTTGTGTTGTAGATGGTTTAGAACCCGTTGTCTCTTTGTCTTTACATCATTCATATTTGAATTACGTTTCTATTTCCAATATTATATATGTATAGGGTCCAATGACTGTTTTCCTCCACTTCCGCTGCGTTTGAATTGGATGGTTAAGGAAATAACTTATATGAAAGATGAAAGTGTTGTTATTTTCTCATTTATTCGTTTATTGCTTAGTTCTTGTTTTTCGGGTTATTTTATTTTTTGATCTCCAACTCGTGTTCGTGTTTTTTTGTTTTAATAGCCACTTCAAGAAGAAATATTTTCTGAATTTTTTCAACAAATGGCTAAAATATTTATTTATTTATATATTTATACCTTATAAAACAATTAGCTGATATTTTCAAGCATGTTTATCCCCATTGATGATTTTGTACGCATATAAAAAAATCCTATTTATCAAATATATACAAATAGTTTTAAAAAAAAAATTTTAATATATAAATATAATTTTTTTAATACATCTTTTTTCTTTATTTTTTTAATACATCTTTTTTCTTTATTTTTTTAATACATCTTTTTTCTTTATTTTTTTAATACATCTTTTTTCTTTATTTTTTTAATACATCTTTTTTCTTTGTTTTTTAATACATATTTTTTCATTATTTTTTATGTATAATTTCTGTATTTTGCTAAAATAGTATCGATCATTTTTTTCTGAAAAAAAAAACAACGTTAAATTTAGGGCGGCACGCTTTATCCTATTTTTTTATTTTACAAAAAACAAGTTGGATCATATAAATCGGAAAAAATCCATGAATATATAGTTGTAGCTGTTTTATTGTTTTTAATTTTTTTCTTTTATTATTCGCATAGATTTTAAATAATTCATTTTTATTCTCCATTTTTGCATATAATTTAAAAAAATAAAAATATAAAATAAAATGAAAACAAAAAATATAATACAATAGCAACAGTTAAAATGGCATATGCTTATACAATTTTTTTTATTTTTGACAAAATTTAATAAATCCATTTGGAGCCAGTTATAGTTTGCCTGATTCGAGATATATACATTTTTATTTTAAACTTGGTTCTAATAATATAGATGATTTATAAAAAATATATTTTCTATGAACATATTGAAGAAATAAATACTTGCATACAACTTCCAATTTTCGATTCTAATTTTTTTGCATTTCTTTTTTCTTAGTGTTGTATGTTTATAATTCCTATTCTTTGATCTTGTATATATCTATCTTTTTTTTATTTATTTTTATTTAACTAAATAAAAATCGTTTATCCTTGTTTATATAATGAAGAATGTTCTGCTTGGATACGTTAAAAAAGGAAAGAGATTTAATGAATTGAATAATAAAAAAGGGATAGAAAAAAAATTTGTATCAAAAATAGGTGGCAAACCATACTGGCTCGATATAATAAATTTACCAGAAGAAGATAACTTTAAATGCATAATTTGTAATAAGTTATTATCATTTTTGTTACAAATATATGCACCCATTGATAATATAGGACATTGTTTTCATAGATGTTTATATTTATTTGTATGTTTTAAATGTGGTGACCAAGTTAAATGTTTTAGAACCCAATTGCCCCGAAATAATCCGTTTTACAATTTTTATTTAAATAACAATTTGAATACCAATCCAAATGAAAATGATAGTAATTCTAGTGAATCTGATCAGGATAATATAGAAATGATAAAAAATGGACAAATCCAAAATAAATTTAATGAATTAAGTAATTTTGAAAATGAAGCCAACGAATTTACAACTACAGAAAATGATTCTACTGATAACGACTCAGATGTAGATGTCACAAAATACAGAGAATTATATTCCACAAATTTAGTAACTGCTTCTGAAGATTTAAACAATTCAACTACTATATTTACTGATATATGTAGCACTATATGTCCTGATGATTTAGCAAATACACCTCTACATCTAACTACAACTTTGAATAAAACTGAAATTGTTAAAAATAAGGATGGAAAATTAATTGAAAAAAGTACATTTAGTAATATAAACAAAGTGAATAATATAAATAAAGAAATTTTTGACAAAAATGTAGAATACCTTTTATGCTGTAATAGATGTGGTATACCATGTAAAGATAAAAAAAATAATTCAGAAAAAAAAAACAATAAATTTCATAAACAATGTGAAATGAAAAAACATATAATAATTTTAGAAAATAAAATACATATAAATGATGAATATGATTGCGAAAGTAGTAGTATAGGATCTGATAGCTATTCTGACGAAAGTGAAGAATATAATGAAAAGGATCAAATAGAAAAAGTAGATAATGATGATGAAGTTGACATAACTGAAATGAAAGCCATGGAGGACATACAAAAAGAAGTATTTAAAAATAGACAAATAGATAATGTATTTTTAAATTATATTAAAAAAATATCTCGATTTCCTAAACAAATTATTAGATATTCTTACAAGGGTAATCCTTTATATGCAACAAATGATTTTCAAAATAAAAATAAAAATAATATATATTCCAGAGAATATGATGATAAAAAAAAATCTATTACTTTTGAAAATGTACCAAATTGTTATATTTGTAAAAAAAGAAAAGTTTTTGAATTTCAAGTTTTATCCACAATAATTAACTATTTAAAAATAAAAAATAACAATTTAGACAATCAAGAATCTCAAAAAAATCTCAAATTTATGACTATAAATATATATACTTGTGAAAACAATTGTGATGTATTTGATGTTAACATTACAAAACAGAGAACAAATGTCCCACCTCTAGGCCGATATATACAGGAATATGTGCATGTAGAAGTGGAAAATTGATATCATTATTATAATATTCGAGGGTATAAAATCCTAGATGCTTTAAAGAAAAATTGTAAATCTAAAAATGGGCAAACATACAAAATAATAAACACATTTATAAATTAACTAAAAATATATTTGTTTTTCATTGTTTTAATTAATTTCATTTGTTATTTGTACATAAATATATTGTGTGATTTTTCTGATATTTCTTTTTTTAAAACACAATAACAGTTTTACCAAATACATATATTTTTTAATATTATACCTAACTATACATTTCATTGTTATAAATATATAACGTGAATAATATATTTCAAGATTTATAAAAAATGCATATTTTTATTTATTATACCATCTCCTATATATAATTAATATCTATAAATTGATTATTTACTTAAACAAAATATAAATAAAATAATATAGTAAAATAATAAAACGTTTGTCAGAATATGTACACATATTTGTGATAAGGCATAACTGTGTAATATTAAAATGAACCTTTAAATATGCTGTGAAAAAAGTAGAGTATTCGATATTTTTTATAACAGTATTTAAGAATAATATCATAAAGGAAATATGTAATTACTAAAATGGAAATGGTTGATTTTTTTTTTTAATTTAATAATATACAATATAATACTTTTAGATGTTCATAAAAAATGTGAAAAAAAAAATAATCCTTTAATGCAGTAAATATATCGAAACGAAAATAAAAAATAAAGTAAAGAAGAAAAAGTATTTCATAATGTCACAATTTAAATATTTTAATTTAAACTTGTATTATAAAAAACATGTAAGTTGTGTATGTATGTATGTATAAATATTATATTTTAGCAAAAAAGTGTATGTGAAATCATGTATCTTCTGTGTGAATAAATGGGCTTTGAATTTTTGTTGGCAAAATGAAAGTAAAATTCAAGGGAAAGAATAAAAAGCAGAATTATGTACATTATTTTAAAAAATAAAATAAATTATATATGCATATATTTTATTTACTTTGCCTTTTTATACAACATTGTTTATTCTCATTTTTTATATGATTTTTCCCATTAAAATTTGTGTATTTTTATTTATTTTTTATTTGCCCTTTAATTTTAACTGTATCGAAAAGCATTTTTCTCATTTACTTATAAGGATTATCCACATTTGATAAAACAAGCCATATGGTTATAAAAAATATAAACATAATTTACCATATGCTTATTATATATACATATTAATTTTCGTATATTCTAAATGCACTAATTAAAGGCCCCAAATATTGAAACTCCGGCAAATCAAAAATTGCATAACTATATATGCAGATATGTGAATTTAAACTAATATACTGCTTTTATGAATTAATATACATGAATAGTATATAAATTGGCGCACCTCTAAAAAAAATTAACGAAAATATATTAAAAAAATGGAAGCAAAATAATAACCTTATTAATATTTTTCAGCATATATATAAATAAATGGAAAAATTAACTCTTATACTAAGAATATCCAAATGATAATGTAAATTGTAAATTCCTTGTGCACATTTTGGGTTTTATTTCATTATTATTTTATTATAATATATTTATTAAATTAACAATTGTATTGGCAAATACTGTTTAACATAAAATATATATTTTTTTTTCTCTCATAATTTTTCTTTACTCCTTTAATATGCTAAATGTTTTAATACTTATTTTTCATTAATTATATATATCGCACAAATATAATTATGTATATATATATAACCCCAAAATAATAAAATGACAATATTGTATGTTTAGGTTTTAAATATTGTATATATGGTCGATTTTTCTATTCTCCCCTTTTAAAAGAAAAACGCTATTATTTGGCGATGTAAATATACATACACTTTTGCGTTATGCATATGACCTAATATATTTATATATGTGCAATATCTTGAATATAATTGTATATAACATTGCAAGTAATATATTATAACATTGTATACACACAATATATATTACATTATTTATATCCCCACTTTATTAAGCTCCTAGAAAATACAAAATGAAAATTCTTTGGGGAAACACAATTGCTATTGTCATTTTTTATTTCTTGAAAAATACAAATGCAATACAGTTATATGGAAATGATTTAAAATTTGACGAAAGTTTTAAACCTAAAATAGCTTCTGATAAAAAAAAAATTTTAGAAGACAATCAATTTCAAGAATCCTTAAAATCATTTTTAAAAAATAATGGAAATGACGATTTTTTAAAAAAAAATGCAAATGAAAATGAAAACATATTTGGATCTGATAAATTTATTGAAGATAATAAAGAATTCATAAATAAACAAATTTTATCTGACTTATATAGTAATTTTATTATTACAGTAGTAAATGATAATACTTTAAATTTCTTGGATAATATTAAGTCTAATAATGAAGAAAATACTGAATTCCAAATAGAATTTGAAGAAAGTTGTTCTCCATTTTTTTGTGAAAAAGTTATGAAAGCAAAAGAAATTGAATCTAAAAATAAAAGCAATGAAAGGGAAATCGTTTTACATCAAAATGATAACTCGAATAAAGAAATTATTGATAATATGAATCAATCTGAACAAAATAATGATATAGATAATCAGAATAATGAAGAATTATTTGCTAATCTTGATTCTATACTTGATAAGACAAACCCTAACGGAAAAGGAGATGTAGATGCTATCTATTCCCGAGAAATTGATGGCAATCAAGATAAACAAAAAATAATTTTAACAGATGGAACGAATGTATATGTATTAGAAGAAGTAGTACAAGATAACAATAACTTTATGGATGAACAAAATATAAATCTTAGAAATGGGGATCAAGAAATAAAAATGCATATACCCCAAAACAATAATAAAGTAGAAAATAATGATATTAATGAATTTTTTGAAAATAAAGATATATTAAATAATTTTAATTTATATGATAATGATAATAATGGGGATGGATATGTTAATAGTGTTTATACAGATAGTGAAAGAGGAATTAACGAACATAAAATGGATTATAACGAAAATTCTGAAAATAAAAATGAAAATATATCTGATAGTATTGATGAAAGTATATTGAATATGACTGAAGAAGAATTATCACAAAAAATTTTTGATGATATAAAGATGAACAATGAGGATAAAATAGAATGTCATAATTATTCTAATAGCCAAGATAAATGCAATAGTTTTAAAAAATGTACTTTTGTTAATATTGACAATAAAGATGTTTGCTTCTTGGATTACAATTACATGCTTTTCTTAAAAAACACAAATTGTACTTTGCAATCGAAGTCCTCTCTACTCTCCATCTCAAAGGATCTACTCCAGTATGACGCACAACTTTACATTTTGTTCATTTTGTTCATTTCGTTCATTTTTTTCATTTTTTCCCTTTTTTTTGCTTTTCCACGCAGGAACGAAATTATCAACAGACAAATGTTCCAACTACTAAGAAACAGCAGCAATAATAATTTTATTTGTGACACAATTACTTATTCATTCCTTACAAGTGTTGTTGACAATACAAATTATGATGACATATTTTCTTAGATTGAACTTTTAAGGAGCTATACACACGGCTAGCCAATTTGAAAAAATTGCACACATGTCCCTTTTAAAATGTTTGTAATAAAAATTGTGCATATGTATAAACGCTTTGACAGAGAAATAAGTAAAGAGGATTTCATTAATATATTACTTCCATATCAACTAATATTCTAATTTTTTTCCTTTTTATGACTTTTACATTTTTTTTTTTTTAACTATGTCATTTTAATATATATTTAAATACACACACACCAAATATAACATTTATATATGCATAGTCATACTTATGCATATATATAATTGTTTGCATGCTGTGGTGCTATATATATGCATGGATGCATTATAGTATGCATATATGTGTATACTTTCATTAATTTTGCAAAAATGCATTTTTTTTTTCTAATCGCTAAAACAAACAATATTTTAGTAAGCTCTTCTTTATTTCACTTTTTTAAGAATATTAAAATAATGTATAGAAAATATGTTGTATGCATATATCTGTACAAATGTGTAAATACACTGGGTACTATAAAGGGGTTTATTCGAGGCTTTTTATGGAGAAAACTTTAAGTTTATTTTTAAATTGTTTTGACTTCTTATGATAAATATAATATATAAATTATCTAATAACATAAAATTATTGACACGTTCGTAATTTTTTTTTAATTTTGAATTTTTACTTATTAATTTAAAAACACAAAGAAATATTATGGGAATTCTTTGGATGGGTGCAAAGGACCTAATTTCGATTGCTATCATGCATGCTGTGCATTTTTAGAAAAATAAATTAAATTAAATTAAATTAAAATTAAGAAAGTAGAAAAAAAAATGAACAAATTAAAAGTTTTGAATTCAAATTTTTGTTTTCAAAAATAAAATCATTGAAATACGCGAAAGGGAAACAGCCAAAATAACATATTATTTTATGTAAATTTTTTTGTGATAAAAAAAAAACACTAACAATTTTATACTTGTGAATAATGTCTTTATTAAAAGATCAATATTTAGAAGAGGTTAACAAAAGAATTATTGATAGTACCATAAAAAAATGTAGTAAATTTTACAATGCTCGAATTCTTGAAGCTATTAAAATACGATGGTTAAAAATTTATGAGCAAAAATTAAAAAATATGAACAATTCTATGGAAAATACAAATGAAAATATTGAGGACAAAAATAAAAATCAAAACAGTAAGTTTTAAATTTTACATTGTATAACAAAAATCGTCTTTTACTTATAAAAGTAAATTTGCATATAAGCATTATCAGATTCCTATTTTTATTTCATATAATTTTTTCGACATTTTTATTTTACTATTTCCACACATTCCTAATGCCAGATAACGATTTTGACGACGATGAATTTGAAGATGCTGAAGTGGAAGAAAAACAAATTGCTGATTTTTCTGAACACGTTGATGATGAAAATCATGGTAATTTTACACATAAACGAACTTATTTCATTTATATTTTTATTTATTGTTTACTTTTATTTTATTTTTATTAGAAGAATTGAACGATTTAGATGATGTTTCTATAAGTGATCTAAGTGATGTAGACCCTCCAACAAATAATGTTATTGTTGCAATATCAGAAAAGGTATAAAGAGCTATCTATATAAATCCAAGCATATCTATGCGTATAAATTTTATTAACAGACATATTATATATACATATTTATTTGCACACACGTTTTAAACTGATATACTATATGTATATTATTTCCTTTGTTTACCAATATAGATATCAAAGCCATGTGGGAGAAGAAATGCTAACAACAACTGGAAAATTAAACTTAAAGGTGGATTAATGAAGGTTTGTTTTTTTTATTTATATTTGTTAATTTTATTAAATATATATTTTTTATGTTTAACTTAATTTTTCATAAATAGTGACATAAAAATTGTAAAAACTATTTTTTATAGGTGGATGGAAAAGAAATGTTTTTTCGAAGTTTACAAGGAGACCTTGAATTTTGACATGAATATTTTTTTTTTTCATTATTATCATGATTAAATTATTATTATTATTGTTCCATTATTCCTGTGACAATTTTATTGTTTTATTTATTTTAATTTTTTTTTTACTTCCTTTTAAAAACTTAAATTTTAAAATATTTTTATTCCGTTAAATACCTATACGGTATAAGCAGAATTTCCTAATATATTCAACTAAAAAATAAGAAAAACATTATCATCGTTTATTCTATTATTTGTATTGCGTTGGATATATATTATAGCATATATTTTATGCAACGAAAAAAAATTTTTTTTTTTGCATGTGTATTTGTGTGTATAATTTGTTTTCTCCTTTTTTTCATTTATTATTTTTCATAATGTATGGGCTTTTAATTTTTAAATAATTCACTTTTATTATGAGTAGGATCTTGGGCGCCACTAGAAATATATGGTTAAAAATGAACAAACAATAATAAAAAATACGAGATATAACAAGCTTGATTTTGCATTTGAATATATGCCTATATTATTATCGTTATTCATTTCTATATATACATTAATTTATCTTATTTGTACAGTTTGGTAGGTGGGGGCACTGACTCCCTATGTTTAAGTTACTACTTACAAAAAAGGAAGGTTAATATAAAATTATTAGCAATTAAAAAAAAATGCAGGTTAATAAATACTCGTTATTATAAATCGAATATAATCGAAGGGGGTATGTATTACTCCTTTACTTTAAATAATAAATTTGATTTGTTTTTTTCACTCATAAAGGATTTAAATATGGAACCACAAAGTAATATTTTATATAATAATTCAAATGAATATATTTATGTCAATATTATAAGTTCATATAATAATGTGTGCAGCTATCCTTTCGAAAATGTATATATTGAGCTAGCTATTTTTTTTTTGTCTTTTCCACTACAGTTATCGAAAGAAACAAGTATTCCAACAATATTTCCTACTTAAGTGAAAATGGGAAATTTTATAAAATTAATAAATATTTATTTAGAATATTTTTCTTTATTCTAAAAGACTATTTTTTTCGTAGCTCTATAAACGTAGAAAAGGTAAACTAAAAAAGGTGAAATAATTGAGATTATTTTATTTTGATCTGCATATTTTCGTAATCATTAAATTGCCTAAATGCGCATTCCCTCGATTTTTACAGATAGTTATTTTGTAATATCTTTTATTTTGTACTTTCTTTTATTTTGTAATATCTTTTATTTTATACTTTCTTTTATTTTGTCTGTTTACCTTTTTATGCCATCCGTGTAGAATGAACGATTAAGCACATTTCTTTTAAAAAATGTCGACAAAAAATTGTGTGAAAATTTGATAACCCCATATTTGTATTACTACTTTGGCTATTCTTCAGAACATATTTTAATGAAGTAGGAAAAAAATAAATAAACTACGACCCATAAAAATAAATGGAAGTATATTAATATCTACATATGTGTAAAGATATATGTTTTATCGTTTATGAGTTGGGCTATTTCGTAATTATTTGGATTTATTTTTTTGTTATAGTTCCTACTTCCCTGATTTTGTGAAATCTGTACATAAAAATAAATCGATTTTAAAAGCGATTATTTCTTCTAATAATAATCACAAAAATAATAAACCTAGTAAAAATTCAAATGGTTCTTTAAAAAATAAAATAATATTTAGATTTAAAGATGGAAATGTGTCCTTAACAAAGTATGAAAATTTGAGACAAAAAAATAACTCATACAAAATATTTATCACTACCAAATTTTGTATTTTTTTTTTTTTTTTATAGCAAACTTAGAGAGTACCTAGACCAATGTGACAATATGCAATGGATTGAAAATACAAGAAATTTTAAAATTGAACAAAAAGGGAAAAGAATTAAGGTACTTTATATTTTTAATACCCTAGCTCGGAATATGCAATTACATATATATATTTTTTTTTATCATCTATATACAATATTTCAGATTAATATTGGACGGGAATCAATAAAATGTAGCGAAATAATTTTTTGTCTTAATCCTTTTGAATTGAGAAATTTATTAAAAAAAAAAAATATAAAAATTAAGAACAAAAATATTATGATAAAATATTTATTCAGATTTTCTTCAAAAAACCTTATAATAACAAATGTTTGTTACAAAAATAATGTGCTCCCCTTTTCGCACACCTTGGTAAATTTATAGGCGTAAATAAATCGAGTATATAAAATTAATGTGCATAAATATTTTTTGTATTATAAATTTATTTTTTCTCTCATTTTTTTATTTCAAAAAAAAAAAATCAATATTTTCTTATTTTTCCTATCCATAGGAATCGTTACTTTTATTTAAAAAAAGTTCAGAAAACAAATTAATTTCGTTGTCATATGATAATAATATATTTCCACAATTCACACAAAATCAAACATGTATAGAAAACTTACATCAAAAATTGGAAACCAGGTATGAAATGAAAAAGGCTATTTCAATTATATCTATAGTGTCTATAAATATTTTGATGTGTAATAACTACTACTTGTTTTAGCATACTTATTCTAGAATCGTATATTTGAGGCTTAACCATTTTTCTCTTTTTTTTTTTTTTTTTTTTTTTAAAGACTTCGCTTTACGGCTTCAGAACAAGATAATGAAAAATTAAAACTTCAAATTTTTTCATTTCTTAAAAATGTGTTAAAGATTAAAGAAACCCCAGATTTGGTAAAAAAAAAAAGTAAAAAAATATGTCCCAATATGTTACCTAAAATTAAGCCTACTGCTTTTCCTTTATTAAATAATTAAAATAAATCAACTTAGCATTTTAGAGAAAATCAGAAATTGTAAGAATTAGAGAATTAGTCTATTTTTCATTCATTTTGTTTACATTTTTTTTTTTTTTTTTTTTTTTTTTTTTTTTTGACTATTATAGGTCATAAGCGAGCCACACATTGTATTCCATTTTGATGAAATGGCCGATAAAAATTTCAAAAAATTAATTCGAAAAAAAAACAATAAAATAAAAATATTTTGGGATTTTGCCTTTTTCAAGAATATGGAGTTTTGTTTAAGCAGAACAAAAAAATTTTGTGACGATTTGGAGAAAGAAATATATAAAAACAGGACGTAAAAAATGCATATATGTATTTAAAAAAAATAATAAGCAAAATATGGAGAATGCTCAGAATAGGGTGTTGAAATATTTTTTAAATTAATTTTTATGTTTTTCATAATTTGGGCTATTATTTTATTTATATTTTTTTACCTTCCTTATAGTATAGTATTAACTAGTATAATTATTTGTCATCAACCAATGTACCTTTTTGCATTCATGTTTTTTTTCTATATAGTTATATATCAATCTTATTTAAATAAAAAAAAATATATATGAATTGAATAATACCGAAAATGCATAATTTTTTTGCCATACAATAATGCTCATTCTGTGCATATTAGTAAAAATGCATTTATAAATACATGCATGTATGTATTATATATATATATTAATCATATATTTGTTGAAATAACTATTTTTGAATTTATCAGTTCACATACTCACACAAATTTGTGGGAATATGAATAATGAGTCTATATGTATACTTTTATTGTTATTTGTAAAAATAACTAGTTATTATTCTTATTATATTTCTCCCTTAAAAAAAAATATATACACACGTACAATTTATAAAGGACATATATTAAAGCTAAAAAATGATAAACCTGAAATTGATAATAATATAATAAATTATTTTAAAAATATAAGATCAGATTATCCATTTTTTCAACAAAACAATTCTCCGATTTATTTTGACAATGCAGCCACAACACATAAACCTAAATCTGTAATAGAAGTAAGTCTTTCTATAAAAAAAAAAAAAAATAATAATATAAAAAAAAATAACAATTTGTCAAGATATATTCATGTGAATTTTTATATAATATATACTCTCATTTTCTTTTCACAGAAAATCAAAAACTTTTATTATTATAATAACTCAAACATACATCGAGGAATATACAAAATAAGTCGAAATGCAACAGATAATTATGAACATGTAAGAAATATTGTGCAAAAATATATAAATTGTGATAGTTCAGATGAGATTATTTTTACAAGTGGTGCGACATATGGAATAAATATGGTATGCAATATTATAATGGATAAAATTATAAAAAATGAAAATGATGAAATATATATAAGTTATTTAGAACACAATTCCAATATTATTCCATGGCAAGAAAATATACGAAATAAAAAAAAAGGAAAATTAAAATATATACCATTGAAAAAAAATGGATATATAAATATAAAAAAATTTGTAGAAAAAATAAATGATAATACTAAAATCGTTTCTATTAACCATGTTTCAAATGTGTTAGGAAATATCCAAAATATAAATTTAATTATTAAAAAAATTAAAAAAAAAAATCCAAATATAATCGTGATAATAGATGCAGCACAAAGCTTTCCCCATTTAAAATATGATATTAAAAAAATGAAATTAAAAAATGAAGACCCAGACATATTAGTTACATCTGGGCATAAATTTTGTGCTCCATTTGGTAGTGGTTTTGTTTATATCAAAAAAAAACTTACCCATACATCTAAAACGAACCCATTTTTATATGGAAGTAATATAATAACCGATGTAAATAAATATAGATCTAAATTTGTGTCTTCACCCTACATCTTTGAAACCGGAACTCAAAATATTTCAGCAATATTAGCAATGGGTGAAGCAATCAAATATTTACAAAAAATAAATGATGAAGGAAATGCTTACAAATATGAAATGTATTTATATGATCTGTTTCTATTTTATTTGCGCAGTTTTTTGACGAATCATTTGGTTGAGCTTCCATATATCCCTGAACCGAATACCCCCATTAAGCCAGACAAAATGCGCACAACAATGCAAGTAAGAAATAGCAAAGTAGATGATAAATATTTCCATTCAGAAATTCAAAACCAAGACAATGATTATCTTAAAATTTTTGTTCATAATACTAGGAAAGATAATAAAAAGAAAATTGCAATATTGCCATTATGGTCTCTAAATTTCACTTCCTTTGATTTGGTTACATTTTTAGATTTCAAAAATATTTGTATAAGATCAGGACACCACTGTGCATCTTTATTACATAATAATTTTTTTAATATAAATGAATCATCAAGGATATCTATAATGTTTTATAATACGCCAGAAGAAGTGCAATACTTAGCGGAGCAAATTTCAGCTACGACTCACATGTTGCACAGCATGCGTAGAAATGGAAAAGCTGTTTAGAAAATTAGTGTCATTTTTTTAATTCTTATAATTTATTTTTTCAGTTTTACATAAAACATGCATTTAGTAATCATTTGTGTGTGCTCATACGGATGCATATTTATATAATATAAATTATTTATATTTTTATATTTTCATGTTTTAATAAATTTTTTATTTTGTTCACTAGTTTGCACATATCACTATTTTATTTTATATTTTATAACATAACATTCTATTTTTTGTTTTATTTATGTTTTTTTGTGAAAAATAAAACTTTCAAATTTTTTTTATTTTAACAACACCATACAATGAATTATACTTTCCACATAATTCTCATATTATTTTGTATATAATTTAAAAATATATATCTATATGCATATAAATATTAATTATTATTATAAATAAAATTAAAATGCCAATTTAAAAATTTGGGAATACAATATATATACCTATAAGTATAGGAAAATATAATATTGAAACATTTCATAAGCAGGTTAGCTTTATAGATACGAAATAATTGAAAAAAATATTTCTATAAATGTTACAAGTTTAAAGGATGGGCTTATAACTATATAATATTTTCTATATTGTGAATATCATTATTTTATATTTCGTCCATGTATTTTTGCTTTGCATGGAGAATCATATATTATGAACATTACAAAAAACAACTTAAAAACTTTTAATCTATTAAAAAAAAATGAAAGAAATGTAAATTTGTTTAAACATAAAAACAATTTTTACCTAAAACATAAAGAATTGATCAAAGCGTGTGAAAATCAAACAAATAAAGAGAGCATAATTTTAAAAAGTTATTTATTTAAAAAGGAAAAAGCTTATTTAAATGAAAAAGATATTGGAAAAATTCTGAACAAAGTTATAAAAAAAAAAATAAAAAATGAATATGTATGGAATAGCATACAAAATCTACTTTTTAAATTTCATTTAAAGCATATAGAAGAAAATAATGGTAATGAGATTAATGGACACAATAAAAATGTAATTCCAACTAATAACCAACCATCATTTTTTTATTATAATCAAAAATTTGATCATATAAATGTATATTTGTTATCTATAGCCATTAAAACATTAAATAAAAGAAATGCATGTATGTTTAATTTTCTTTTCTCATATTTGCAACATTTCAATGCATCCATAGAACCACGGCATTTTATTCACATATTTCATGTCTTAGTCAAAAATACATATAGAAATTTAATAAATAAATCAAAGGGAAATAGTGACAATTTAAAATATGATAAATGTACACATTTGGAAAAAGAAAATGATACAAATAATTACATGAAAACTATCAGGGAAATATATCGAGATAAAATTATATGTTCAGAAAAAAATTTAATAGAATTACTAACTAAATATTGTATTGTAAATATAAACTATTTTTCCTATAATGATATAGGTTTGATATGTGAATCTCTTTGTTATTTTTCCATAAAGAATAACCCATTTTCTGAATATTGGAATGATTTTCTTTTTTATATATTCGATTTAAATATAAAAGGAAAGGGAGAAAATGGTAAAATCCATATTATAGAAAGCTCAACACAATGTGAAAAATTATGTACAGGCAATATTTTTTTAAAAAATTATGAACATTCAGAAATATTTTTAGAAAAAAAAAAGTTAGCATCAAATTTTTATATGGATGATAAATATGTTGAATTAAATGGAAAGAATGTGTTAAGTATACTTAAATATGTTTATAATTATCATAATATATTTCCTGATATTATATATATAGGGACAAAATTGAAGCATATCTTATTAAAAAATAATCTAGATATCACATTACACGAATATTCAGAAATTTTATACTATTTGAACTGTTTAAATGAATTGGACTTAACATTCTTGAAGGAAAAAACAAATTTCTATCAATATGAATTAGAATCCGAACTGTTAAGCACATATGATATAGAATGTTTATTAAAAATAAGTCAGATATATTTCTCTTATTTTGTTGATATACCCTTTTTAGTTATTTTTTTGAACAATGTGCATAAAATATCCACAGAAAACAGTTTGGTATTATTAAAATTGATGTTAAAATATTATGAGTACAATGTATATGATCACAAAATATCAGCACAAAGGATCAAACTTAATAATACATTATATTCTAATATAATGTATGGCAATATATCAAGTTACTATTATCAAAAAACGAGGACATATTTTATGGATCATATAGCATTAAACAATACACATTTTGATTATTCATCTCATGAAATTGCTCAAAATGAATATAATGATGTTGCAAATAATAATTATAAAATAAATAAAATAAAATTTATTGAGGAAAATTTATATGATGAAAGAAACAGTTTTCGTGATAACTCAGTAATTAATAATTCATATGAAAGCCAAAATTGCGCACAAAATTTAATTGATCCCAATACATATAGCGATAAAAATAATAAACTAACAAATAAATTATTAAAAGGGGGAAGAAAAAAAAGAAAAGTATGCAAAAATCATGATCAAGATGACTTTTATAGTAACAACAATTTGATATGGAGTCTTTTTTTATCCTTATATTCAACATGCTCTGAAATGATAAATACATTTTCACACAAAGAAATATTTTTTTTATGTGATATATTAAATAAAGAAAATTTTGTTCATTATGGTGTTATTAAAGGAATATCCAATAAAGTTAGTGAAGATTTGAACAAGTGGAAATTGGATAATTCACATGAAAGCAAAAATTACATTGACAAATATTATGCTGATTACCTTGTTTTTGTTGGTTCATTTATTTATGATCATAATAATGGAGAAAATATTATAGACTTTTTACTGAATATTTTTTTAAATAGTAACAATGATAAAAAAAATTCTGTTCAATCAAGACTTTATTATTATTACGCCTTTTATTTGCTAAACTTGAAAATAGCGAACAAAAAAACAGCATCAATTGAACATTTAAATTTGTTGATAAAAAATGTCACTCTATTTAATTATTCCGACTTATATAATCATATTTTGATATATTTTTTAAAAAGTTGTAAAAATAATTATAAATATATTATAAAGAACAAAAAATTAAATTTCAATGAAAAAAAAAAAAAAATACAAAAAAAAAATGGTCAACCATCCTCTAAAGATATTGTAATAAATAATTTGTTAAATAATATCTATTATTCAAATGTTTGTATTTTTAATATAAAAGGTTTTAATATAGAGCTCCTTAAAATATTTTTATATTTGTGGAATATCAATCAAACTCGACCAGGCAGACGATGTCTTGATTTTATAGTTACACTAAATAAATTTTATGACGATATAAGTGTAAGAACATATATTTGCTCATATAATATAATTAATATGTTAAGTCGCTATGTTCATTTATTACATATTAAAAATGCGGGGAACAAAAAAAAAACAGCACCAAATTATATTTTCTATCTCAACGATCAAATAAAAGGAGCCATACTTCGTTTTAACTTAGAAAATGCTTTCTCATTATTTAATAAAGAAAAAAAAGACAAAAATAATTGTTTAGAAAAAAATGTTTTTTTGCAAGATAACTATTCTGATAAAATTGAAAAAATAAAAAATAGCGAAAACTATATATTGAATGATTATAAGCATAAAAAAAACATTGTAACGAAAAAGGAGATAAAAAACGCAAAGCCAGCCAAGTATTTCAAAAATTGTAAAAAAGGTCAGCCAGTTGACCATTTTCTATCGATGTATGTAAATGAATGTTTGAAACCTCAATAGCCAATTAAATTATTATAAGCCCACATGAACATATCCATGTGCATACACATTAATTTTTTATTTTGATATTTTTTTTTATAATTAATTTGAAACACATTTTCAATAGAATACCCACATATATATAAGTCACCAAATCCGTAATATTTGTATTTTCTACTAAATCATAAAAAATTTGAACAAGATAACCAAAAAAATATTTATGCCCAGCATGGAATAAATACTTTAATTAATTTTTTTTAATATTATATTTTTTTTTTAAAAGTTAAAAATGAAAAATGTATATATGTAATATATACACATATGTTATACGCAAACAGCGTAAACATTAAACACATATATAATTAAAAATGTACAAATTAAAATTGTATCAATACTTATAATATACACACATATATGCATATATATATATGCATATATGTGTGTGTAATATTAGGATTCAAAAAAAAGCATATAATGTGGAAGCATAAATAAATATATATAATATATATAAAAACAAATTTATAATTTTCATAAAATATTGTTTCTCCATATATATATATATTTTTTTTTTTTTTAAATACTTTTTTCATTTTAAACAAATTTAGCTAGCTTTTTCGTTTATTTGGCTATTTTTTTTTATTTAATTTTTTCGGTTTGGCTACTTTCTATAGGTTATAACAAGCTTTATTTAAAGCTAGCTTTTTATGTGATGGATATATTTACATTATTTTGAAATAATTGACAGCTTATGCACTATTAATTTTTTCATGGGGAAACAACATATACACACATGTATGTATATATATATATATATATATATATATATAATCCAATTTGGGTTCCGTTTTTAGTTTGTTTCTCTTTTCAATTATCCATTATTTTATCCTATTTTATACAAAAAAAAAATTAATCATACTTTCCTATAAAATAGTCTTGATCAAAATGGTAAATTCTAGCAAAACCGTCTTCTCCTCCCGAAACAAAGCCATCACCATGTGGTAAAAATTTAATTGAATGGACTGTACCGAAATGTCCCTTAATACTTCCCAATTCATTGGCATGTATAATATCATAAAGTAAAGTTTGAAACTTACCCTCTCCAGTAGCAGTAGTAGTGACATGTTCTGCGGCTTGTCCACCAGCTAAAATGATATGGTTTTTTGAATTGTTTTCACTTCGAAATAATGGAGATATATCACAAGTATTTAAAGGTCGATCTGCTTTATATTCATTAATAATATCAAAATTAACTGCATCTCTTAAAATAGCAGTTCCATCAGTTGAAGATGATAGCATAATCATTCTATCCTTATCAAATGATAAATTTGTAACTTCTTTTGTATGTGCTTGGAATTTTCGAATTTGATGTCCATCTTCTGAGTTCCATATTACTATTTCACCATTTTCATGAGCAGATAAAATTAATTTATCAAAAAAACACCATCTTACTTGTATACATCGACTTTCGTGTTCTTGTTTCCATATTAATGTATCACTTTTTAAATCATACAATTTTATAAATCTTTTATGATCTGCTTTTAATCTATCAATTGCAGCAATTATTCGATTTTGGTTTAATGGATCTCTGTTAAATTCGACAAAACGTACAGGTCCTGATTCGTCGATTACTTTTAAAGTCTCTCCAGTATATACATCAAATATATATATTTTATTTGCTGCTGACGAGCATACCACCCTTTTGCTATCAAATGTGACATCCGAATTATATACAGCTCCACTACATTCATAAAGGCCTAACAAAGTGAATATAAAAATATGTAATGGATATATGAAAACTCTAAATATATTGAGTATAAAAATACGCAAAAAATATAGTAGTATAATTGTGAAATGATCTAACCTATTTGATTTCCATCAGCTAAGTTCCACAAAATGAATTTTTTATCCTGTATAAAAATAAAAAAAATAAGGTGTTTATGGATATACAAATAAAATAGTAAGGATAACAAACAAACATATATTAGTGAGCCCATAAAATATATCCATATATAGGAAGCGAAATGGGAATTCTATGTATTAATTTTATCTAACCCTTCCTGTAGTAAATAATAAATCTCCATCACAGTTTGTATTTACATGAGTTAATGGACGATTGTGACCACATAAATACTTTCTCTTCATTTTTATAATGATTAATTTTAATCTCGTAAAAATATGTTATTTCTATATTATTACTTATTTATGTTTATATTTATTTTGGGATTTTTTTTCCGATTTTCCTTTCTCTTTGGTTAAATAAACAAATTTGTATTTTGTATATGCTTAAATTTTTACTATTGTTTTATTTTATTGTTTTAATTTTTTTTCTTCCCTTCTGTTTCATGCCAGTAGTTTTAATGTTATTTATTTTCCTACTTTACCTTTTTTTTTTTTAAATATTTTTTTTATTTAAACTAGTTCAATAAATGGGGTGTTACAATGATAGGAATTATTATTTAGTAAAAGATAAAAGAGGAAATATGAATAAAATAAACAGCGCTACGACGGTATATAGCATATGTATATATTATATATAATATAGTATATATATAATGCCAGCAATGGGGTTAAGCAATTATTTTATATAAGGCCAATTTATTACTTGTATTTCCGTGTATATTTCATATAATATTTTACTTTTTTTAACCCCGTATCATTTTTGCTGCATATATTATATAGGGAAAAATGGAAGGCAAAAAAAAATAATATTATAAATTATATTTATGGAAAATCGATAAAGCCAGTATTATTATATATAGAAAAGGTATAAGATTTAATTTGTTAGATATAAAGATTGAAAAATGAATAATAAAAATAAATTATTAACTATGCCTAAATGTAGTGTTATAGATTTTGTTCGCTCTCATCTATTTTGTGAATATACTGCATATTATATGAAAATATCTCAATAATATTTGTGCCTTTTTATATTTATTAGGGAATTTTATAGTTTACCCTCAAGAACACAGTACAAAAATTAATTGTTCAATAAGTATAATATAACCTTATATACAAATATGTATGAATAAATGTATCTATATTTCGCTATATCTTTCATTTACTATATATTTTATTTCGCTATATTTTTTATACCAGCCAATGGCCCTTTTGCTTTATAATTCCATGTGCATTTTATTAAGCCCAAATTTTTCATAATGAAAAAAAAACATTTTGTTATTTTTAAAAATTTATTATTAGTATTATTAATAAAGCTTCTTCTATCAATTCAAATTAGTCAATATTATTTTGATATATATATTTTTTTCTTTTTATTATTCTTTTGGTTATTATACTATTCATATGCCGATTAAAGAGAAAAAGTAAAATGTTCATAAGCCTTGTAATAATAAATATATTTTACTAATTAATTTATTATATATATTTATTAAAGCCTTTAATTTTACAATTTCATAAAACCTTATAAAAATAATATATTGCTACTATTTATAAACCCAGCAATATTTTTCATATTTCAAGATATAATTATCTATCAAAGTGGTTTAGCTTTCTAAAAAAAAATTATGTAAATTGTTTAATTACAAAATAAGTTTCTTATTATTTATGTATTTAATATGGCTTAAAAAAACAATTAACACAATTCTTACGTAATGGCTATTTAAAAAATCCATATAATTATATACATAAATAATTTAAATTTACAGCTAATGTTGCATATATTTTATTGAGATATTTTATAAACCCATACATATACACATGTGTATACATTTTTTTATTAATGTAATTATAAAAAATATATATGTATATATATTTAGTACTCTCATATACATCAATATTGTTTTATTACCATCATTTCTATATTGCTTTATATATATTTTTATGTTAATATTTTTCAAAGTTATCACATCATTATATAAGCTCTATAGTTTTCCAATTCCATGTTTTTTTGGAAAAATATAAATTTTGAGTGCTTTTGTAATGGTCTATTGTTAAGCGTCCCGAAGAAAGTAGCTAAAATACAACAATGTGGTATTATATATTCATCCATATTTTTTTATTTGTTTTCAATATCATCTTTATAAGTATTTGAAATGCTTATTAGTATGAAATATGTTTTTCGTACCGTAAATAATATGTTTCACATTTCTACCCCCTACTTTAATACACAATTTTTTTTATTTTTTTTGTTTTTTTTGTTTTGTTATCTGTTAAAATATAATGTGAAACATATTCATGTTATTATGGTCTACTTATAATGGTAATGCTCTCGATAGTACTATTTTATAATCTCTCATTTTCATTTCTTTTATTTACTTCTCACAAAGCCATATTTGCAATGCGTTTTGTGCTTAGTTTATTTTATTCTTCTGTTTTTTTTCACAGCCATCTAAAAAAATAGTCAGAATCTTTACAGAAGAACACAATAATAATAGTAATAATAACAATAATAGTAATAATAACAATAATAGTAATAATAATAATAGTAATAATAATAATAATAGTAATAATAATAATAGTAATAATAATAATAATAATAGTAATAATAATAATAATAGTAATAATAATAATAATAATAATAATGCGCACATCCAACTTTTAACCAACGATGTGTATCATACAATAGTGGTTGTTTATTTACAAAAATATTTTAAATTCAAAAAAAACAAGTGAATGTATATGAATTAAAATATAGAAGAAAAACAGCATAACATTTCAATATATTTAGAAAGCAAAAATGAATAAATTTGCGGTGGAAGCAACATTATTGTTGTTTATTATAAGTTATTGTGTACAACCAATGTTAATAGATACTATAAAATATAATGGATGCGCAAATTCGAGCACATTTATATTTTTAATACCACATTACTTATCAATGGTTGTGGTTGGTTTCCTACCCACAAAATGTAAATTACAAGATTGTGAATGGAAAAAAATACTATTTATATCAATTATGGATTTAATAAATCAAGTTTTAAAAAAAGTTGGGCTAATATATTCAGGCTCAGCCTTATATGTTATTATAGATAGTTCTACATTAATTTTTACAGCAATGTGGAGAAAAATTATTTTAAAAAAAAAATTGTTAGTTTTTCAGTTAATTGGAATATTACTAATTACATTTGGAATAGCAATTAAATCAAATACTTTAAAAGTCGAAATACATGGCGAAGAAATTATTGGTTCAATATTAATTATATCAAGTAATATATTAACAGGTTTTATTTTTGTTTTAAATGAAAAATATATGCATAAAATGGATGGACCAAATATTGTTTGTTTAATGGGCATATTTTGCTCATCTGCTATATTTATATGGACATTTATATGGACAATACCCAATTTTGATAATTTAATATTAAAAAATATTATAAAAAATAATGGAAATATTAATATAATTATTATATCATTTATTTTCCTATTTTTATTTAATTTGATTACATCTTCAACTTTGTGGTATATAATGAAAACAAAAGGATCATTATATATTGGTATATTAAAAGGTCTTAAAGTTGTTATCATTTTTATGTTTAGTCATATATTTTTTTGTAAATATGACTCAAAACAATGCCTAAATTTGCATTCATCACTTTCTGTTGCGTTTTGTATGACTGGGGTAATTGTATATTCATATAACGATTATTTAATGAGTGTTAAAGATAAATTGACATTGCATAAAATGCAAAATGATCCAGATATCTTAATTAAGCCAAAGGTATGATGTTCAGAACAGTTTAAATTATTTTAATTACAGAGAAAGTTTAAATGTATATAGACTTTTTCAGATCACCAGTTTAAACCAATTAAGTTATGAAATAGTATAAAAATTTACTTATTTTTTCAAATGCACACACTTAAATACGCATATTAATATATACGCATCCTAGTATTGTACAGATTTATTAAATTATATTTTTACGAATGTTTTGTGAAACTATTTTTGTGTGATTCCTTTGCTTTTATACAGCATGTATATATAACACAAACTTAAATTATATAATTTGTCTCTATTTGAGCAATATATTTATGTTTTTAATTGTTTTTTTTTATTGAAAAATTTTTATACTAAGTGTATTCCTACTTTCAATTTGTGATAACAATTTTAAAGAGTATAAAATTAATTGTAATTTTTTTTTTTTTCATTTTTTAAAAAATTAAATATCTATTATCACTTCATGTGAATAATTCCCACACATGCTATAACACCTGAATATACAAATATGCATATAAAATATGTATGCTAATTTTTTTTTGAATTATTTAGTATCATAAAATAACTATGTTTTGCTTGACATTATGTATGTTAATTTTTTTTTTAATATTATTATCTTTAATTTTATAGTAAATAAATTGGTATATAAAAATATAATAAAAAATATTTCCATATATGGTGATGTTTTAAATGTATATTCAGTATACATACAAATTGTAAAAATAAAAAATTATTTTATTTAAAAAGTATAATATACAAGCTTTAATTATTTTATAAACAATTTTTCTATATTTCCTTGTAGACGTCCAGAATATCTTTATTTTTCTCATATGTTTATATAATTAATTTATTCTTTAATTTTTGCTATTCACGTTAGGAAAATACCAACGAAAATTAATATTAACAAAATAATTGTTACCATAGATCAAGCTCTTAAATCTGTGGTTAAATAGTCCATTTTTAATTAATAAAAATGGGAAATTGACAAAAAAATAATAATTTCCCGAAATAAGGAAAATAAAATATTCGAATAGGGTGATAAGCCCGAATTTTGAATTATCATAAAATTTAAAAATGGTAAAAACATGATTTATTGTAAATGTTATTTTAATTCTATAGCATAAATGCAAATGTGTATGATGACATATATACCTGTCTGTTTTTATTCACAAAAATACAATACTATTATTTATTTATTTTTTTTCATAGTTAAACGAATTGTTATCTATAAAAAAAAACCCAAAAGATGGGATGAATATGTTTTTGCACAATAAATGTGCATTAATAACCACAAAATTGTCTCATTTCATTTTTTACTTTCTCTATAATTTTCGAAATTTTTTAAATATTTCTCCACGCTCCGCAATAATAGTAAGAATAATAGCTAGCCAATAACTAAGACGAAATTAACTATGCTAATATATATTACATAAGTTTATGCATTTATCTTATTTTTTAGATTTTTCTTATTAGTTATATTATCATTTTATATTTCTTTTTTATGTGCTGGTATGATTAAATTGAACGAAAAAAAATATATATATATATATATATATATATATATATGAGCGTGGACATTTTTTTGTCTTTTTTTAGGCATAGCTGCTATGAATATATTAAGAAAATTATTCATGAGGATTTAATAGGTATTTTTACAACTGTTTCAAAAAACGTTTATCACATATTTCATATAGAATATTTTTTTTTACAATATTTTCATTTTTTTTTTAGATGATGAACTTGACCCATCTATACTAAACGAAATTGCTCCACAGTAATAAAAAAACAAATTAGAGACAGTTTTTTATATTATGTGTATATATTTGGAAAATGAACTTAGTATATAACTATTTTATATATTTTCCCATTTTTATTCCACATTTTTTTTTAAATTAACACAGGATATTTTTCTCCATATGTAGCCTTTTACTCATTACTGTATAATAAAAAAAAATACAAAAAAATATTTGCGTCTATTTTTTAATTCTTTATTTTTTCATTATTTTTACTTTAAAAAATTTTATAGTTTTTATACATTGGCCATTTATTAGCTTACATGAATCTAAAAAATGAAGACCCAATTTCGGTAAATATAAGAAAAGTGTGCATAAGCATCCATATTTATTATTATTATTATTATTTTGTAAAATAACTATTTATAGATACCAGTATCGACTTTAATCATTTTCTTTATCGTCCTTGGGTTTTGCATTTTGTATGGCGTTATTTTTAAATATAACAATTCCGCGGTATGAGACAAAAAAGGAAAAAAAAATATAGGGCAATATGAAGATATAGCTTTATAAGTATATATGTGTTTGTTAATGTATAATCATAAATAATTTTTATTTATATACAAAATTTTGTTGAATTTATTCAGAGTATGCTTCTTATTGGGGTCAATGGAATTTCTACCCTAATTTTTGTTATTTATAAGGTTAAAACAGGGCAAATCCGGATAAATTATATGCATTATATATATATATATATACATGTGTGTATATTTTTACTTCATATTTTACTAATTTTTATATTTTTACAGAACCAAGACATTTATTTTCCTTCATTAATATGTGTAATAAATAGTTAAAATAATATGAATAAATCCCCTATATATGTATATGCCTTTTAAAATTTAAGGATATAGTTGAATATATTTTTTCATATAATTTTGAATTTGTTTACAGTCAGGATATTACTTATATTATCATGTTAAACAATTGAATAAAATAAAATATATATATTATCACAAAGAAGAAAAATATCTAAAATTTCGTTTATGGGGTTACACAATAATATTTATTTCAACTTTATTTGTGGTAATTCAAAAAAAATATGAACAAATGAAAAAATTAATAAAAAGACAAAGAATAATTATTTCATTAAATCGAAAATTTTTTTTTTTTCATTCCCATTTTTAGAACTTTAATTGTATTGGAACTGAATTATTTTCTTTTCTTTTATTGGTGGCATTTGTAAGGGATTTCGAAAAAGAAAGTTAAACTCACAATCTATCATTTCACATATAAAAATATGCATTGATCATTTTTTTTTTTTTTTCCGATTATTTTGTAGGGTATATATTTCTATTCAGATTTTTGCCTTCATAAAGTGGAACTAACCTACGAGCCAGTAATACTTTATTTTCCTCATATATTCAAAACAAAGCATAGACCTTTCATCACCTACATTATATATTTGTTTATATAAGTTCATATTTTTAGTAAAACTTTATATTTCTTATTATTATTTTTAAAAAATGCAGATCGACACAAGGCTTCTACATGTACAAGCATCCTCGTTATATGCAAACAATGAAATCTTAGGACGAATAAATTGAACTATTCTAAAACCGCTCTGCTAAAATAATTCTCCGAAGTTTAAATCACAATACTTTCTTTAACTCATTCTTTATTTTTTTTGTTTTTTTTAATATATTTTTTTATCGTTCATTTTCCCATTTCCTCCTTATATTTTTTCTTTTTTAAATTGATTTTCGTGCTCATATTTTTTTTTATTATCTTAAATTTTTTTTTATAAATTCGTGCCTTTTATCGACGTAAAAATGATTTTTTAAATATATGAATAAAAGTATAATAATGTATATACATATATGATATATTTGCGCATGTTTGTAAAAAAAATAATGAATATTTTTTTTTAATTTCTATATTTATAGTTGATTTAAAATTATGATAAATATTTCTATTTTCATTTTATTGAAAAATTTTTAATCCTTACAAATATGAAAAAAGGAAATAAAAAAAATATAAGTATTATATATATTTGTATGAAAAATGGAAAGGGGATATCCTTATAAAATTTAGGCCAGTAAAAATATATATGTGTGTATTTGTTTTTTATTTCTTTTTTAATAATATTCACCATGTATTTTCATCTTTCTATAAAATAATAAAAGAAGAAAAACTAATTTTTAGAGGATTATCATATACAAGTAAGTCCCCTATACATA